>NC_089140.1:16053006-16308773 GCF_009819655.1 Sylvia atricapilla | reverse complement strand
GCATAGACATTCTGCAAGTGCATGAAATTCATGACTATCTCAGGAAGACCTTACTTATAAACAACCCGCAGCAAGCTGTTGTCAAACTGAACTTTCAAACCTTGAAACATCATGTTTTTACTCAGATTATTTCTCTCAACAGTCGCTTCCTATCCCTTATGTCAGAAGATTTCAGGAACAAGATTGAAGCCTCTGAGGGAACTGAAGTGCCAGAGACTGCCTTTCTCAAATCTGAGGACTACATCACCTCACTGGTGTGTGACCTCACAGGAGTGAACGCAGATGAATTAACCATGAACACGCCACTTTCATCCTTGGGCATTGACTCTATGTTAGCTATGACAATTCAGAACCGTGTCTTTCAGCAGCGGAAGGTGGACATACCCCTTGTGAAACTGCTTGATCCTCACACAACTCTGTCAAGTTTAGTGGTAGTTTTAGAAGAAACAAGCAGTGTAAATGGAACAGCTGAAAAGAAGAATACTGTGGTTGAAAGTGCAGAAAATGGGAGTCGGCTATAAGAGTCTTCCCAATCAGGAATTGTGTAACTTCGACAATACTCAGACCCTTTGCAGCATTTCAGAGTATATCTGTCATTGCAGGCAGGGCAGAACATCTGGTAGTTCTGAATGCACTCTTCTGCACTGACTCAAAAAAACCCACACCAGTTTTTTTCTGCCATTATTCTGCTAGGTGTTTTAATTTCAGCAAGTTTTTTTACTTTTTATTTTCTTTGTCTTTTGCCTTAATTTTCAATAGTTTAAACTGGAAATAAGTAGGTAAATTTCTACACATTTTATTGTACATTTTATTTTTAACTGTATTCATGTTTTGATGAAAATTGTATATGTGCACCTCTATACAGTAAATATACTCATAAAGATGCATAAGCCTATCAGCATTTTTCATATTCTATTATTAATATATAACTTTTTTTAATGTTACTAAATGTTTATGAATACAGGCATATTTCAAAGTCTGATGTTTTAAGTTTTAAAAAGCTATTGTTTTGCTTATGTCTTCAAAAATATTAACAATTTACCAATTGTTTTACCAATTATGAACGCATACAGTAAAGCAAATATTTTTATTATTATTAAACCAATTTTAATGAAAGCTCAAATAAAACAAGGGTTAGTTAAACATTTTAAAAAACCCCACTAAAGTGTATTTTTGTCTAATTTTTTTTTGTCCCATTATCTGGTCTCCTAATTTAGATTTTTGTAACCCTAATACCTGCCCTGCTTTTGTTCCAGTGAGAAAAGCCAGACCTTTTGCATAAGGACCCTGAAGTAAACTTTGTGTATATTCTCATACATGGGAATAGGTTATTGAATTATTTCTCCCTTTTCTCTCTAATTATGATGAGTTCTCCCTTGCAGATCTGTAGTATTCCAGTGCATGGAGAATCCACGGTCTCTGAGGTCCCCTGAAATAATCTGATCTTCAGGCTGAAATAAATCTGTTAGTCTCTCTTAGCTCTGGTGCGCTAGCCCTAAAGATCTGGTGGTCTTATGCCAAAAGTACTCAGGCTTATCTATATCTTTCTCATATTGGAGGGCCTAGAGCTGGACCAGGGTTTCTAGATGGGGTGTAATGAGTCATGTGCAGTGTACTGGTGGTGCATGTTACACCAGTGTGATGCAAAGATTTCCCTGCCCAGCTGGCTGTTGGCTTTCATTGCTGTCAGCATGCACAGCGAACTCGTGTTCAGTCCTCTTGCCCGTCGGGATCTCCCAGCCTTTTTCATCCAGGCTGCTCTGCAGCCAGTCAGTTCCTGCAATGTAATGCCGTGGTGCTTCTCCTGCCTCATGTGCAGAACAGGTGGAGGGGGGCTAAGCCAGGCGCAAAGCCTGGTGTTTACCATAGCTGGAAATAATGAACATTCTGTAAAGCTGTTTGACCCTTTGAATAGTGGCCCCTCCCTTTCAATGTGCCGATGCTCTCACCTAACCTGATGCTGGCTAGGCTGTTAAAAAAGAGCCTGCAGAGTCCTGCTGCTGATTCACTGCCAGATGGGCTTGGCACAGCCAATGTCACCCTTTAGGCTTGACAGTCCAGTGAATACTCCACCCAGCTTATAGTCATCCTTTTCAATCTATCTGGCATCAGTTTGGCTAGAAGGATACATTGAGACACTGCTGAAAGTCTTCATGGAATCAAGGCATAAAAACTCTCTCTCCTCAGTGTTTTCATTCTTCAAGATAACCTGGACAGTCAGCCACCATATCTCTGTGGAAAATCCAAGAGGGCTGTTCCTAACCACTTCTTTCGTTCATGTCCCTTACTACCTGAGTCATTCTGAGCTTATGGCTCTGTAGAGGCAGAGATCCTTGCGACCTTGCCCAACATTTTGGAGGGAAATATGTTAATGAAGAGAGGAGCAGTTAACTGTATACATATACATACATATACATATACATATGCAGAAAGGCACAGGGAGGATTTCAAACCCAGAGTGGTTCTGGTGTGGCATAACCTGACCAACAGCCAGGCAAATTACAAAGCAGAGAAACACATTTGTTGTACTTGTTTTCTGTGCTGTTCCCTTTGCAAGAACACAAGAACGCTGCAGCACTCGTGTCAAGGTCAAAGCAGTAATCTAACAGGGCTGCTTTGCACAACAGGATTAGATGAAGGTATGTTAGAGAGATGTTAGGTATATAACAATCTCTCATAGATTTCCACATTGCACACTTACGACTGAACCTATTGATTTCAGCCTTTATACAGACAGGTCTGAAGACTGAAGCACCAACTTGGCTGGCTGAAGCTCTTTGGCTCTTGGTTTTTCTCTCACCAAAGCAATCACTGCTCTGTCAGTACTATGAAATCTCTCTCTTATCTCTTCTATGTGTTTTGCTTTTGACTGCTTCTGTGAATCTGCCATAAATGTCCCAAAGGTCAGAATATTTGAACAAAAACAAGATCATTGCCAGTCTCCAGAAATCCAGTGAGAAACCTAATCTCAAAAAATGCTCTGTCAAAGGGATTTTCAGCTGCAGCCAGGGCAATTAGAATTAGCAGTTTGTAACACAGGGTAAGGCAGCAATGGCAGAGCACTGACTACTCTTTTCTTTATGTCTGAAAAATACATAGAACGTATGTCCAGAAAAATAGCCTGGAAAAATCCAAACAGATGACAATAGCTCAGAGATATGTTTTGATGTCCTGAAAGCAGCAACCTGCTGGAGGAGAAGGCAAAGATATTGACAAGAAACGGAATGGACTGCAAAAACATTGAAAAAAACCTGCAGTAAGAGCAGTGATAAAGTCCTGAGTGTTGTTCTGTCCTACCAAACATCATAAATGGAACAGATAAAAAGGCCTTTTCAGTTGGCAATGCTTTTCCTAATACAGCTGAAGGTATCATCAGCCTTCTTGGACCCCAGGGCACACTGCTGGCTCATGGACAACTTGTTGTCTCCAGGATCTCACGTCCTTCTCCACAGAGCTGCTTTGCAGTAGGCTGACCTGTTGCAAGGGACCCTAATTAATGGGAGGCTGGACAGAGCAACGACACGTCTCAACTGATCCAGCCACCATGTCATTCTCCAATTTATTGTTTTTGGACAGCGGGTTATATAGATTCACCACATAGTTTATAGTGACAGGGCATACAAAGAATGCAAACAAGCCTTCTTTATCTTAATCTTAAGGTGGCTAACTTGTCAGTGCTACAACTCTACATTTAGAAACCCATTATTCCCTGGGACACCTTAATGTGAAATGTGAATTTTTGCTGCGCCATCGAGGCCTGCAGGCCCTGTGGGCCCCAGAGACCAATAGGCCCTGCAGGCCAAAGGGCTCAGTCTGGAATTGCTCAGCCTTCACCTCCAAGTATGAATCATGTCCTTGCTCTCTAAGAACTCTAAGAAATTCCACAACACTGACCCCCAACCTGTCCTGCTGTAGGGGTTATTCCTCCCCAGGTGCAGGATCCTGCACTTGCCCTTGTTGAATTTCAGTCAGCTCTTCTCTGTCCATCTCTCCAACCTGTCGAGGGTCCCTCTGAAGGGCTCCACAGCCCTCTGGGGTATTGGCCACTCCTCCCAGCTTTGTGCTGACAGTGAACTTGCTGAGGAGGGCTCTGCCCCTTCATCCAAGCCTTAATGAATAAACTAAACAATGCTGGGCCTGGTATTGAACTCTGGGGGACCCCACAAGTGACAGGCCTCCAGCTACACCCTGTGCCACTGATTATCACCCTCTGTGAGCTGGCATTTAGCCAGTTTTGTTGACATAGGTTTAAAAGGGTTTTTTTTCCTGCTTCATCAGCTGCTGTCAAACATGATTGCAGAGACCTGTACTGCCACTTCCTCTTGGAAAAATGTTCTCAAAACCCAAACTGTACTTAGATAAATCACTTGTGAAAAAATAATCTGTATCTGTGTTTCGGCTTTTAGTGACAATGTTCTTTGGAGTTTGCAATGAATCTCAGACTGTTAACTACATACAGGTATTTTAATAATTCTGTGCTCTCAGTCTCCAAACTCTCAATGCTGTTATCAGAGGAAAAGATCCCATTAACAGCATGCACATTCAGTAATTAGATAAATGTGACTCTGGGACAATACCTTGAAAAACTATTAATTTTTCCAGGCAGAGGCATGAAGTGATATAATATTGGAACAAACTGCTAAAACACCTGGCTCCCCTTCTCTGAGTACAACCATAAATGCAATTAGTCAGATATGTTTTAAACAGAAGCAACATAAATACAGAATTAATGGCACAGAGCCCTAATGTTTCTTTGGAAAATGTGCTCGTGGATGGAGTTTTTGCTTAGGCACTAATCAAAACATCCTCCTATTGCATAACAGGACCTTGCAGGCTGAACTAATAAATGCATTATCCTGCAAGAAAACCATGTCTGTTTCTGGTATCGCCTGTATCCATAAAAAACTGATAATATCCATGTCAGCCGGAGGCGTGTTCTGCACCTGGATCAGGGGCCACAACCAGCCTGTGGCAGGACTAGGACACAGCAGTGGCCAAAGCTCTGCCAGGGCCCAAGACCAGGGTGGCTGTGGCCATGGCCTCCCCACTATGCCTCTGGGAGCCTCTTCCCATGGTCCCAGCTGAGCAGCCTTGGCCCAGGCCCAGGCAGCCAAACCCCAGGATCTCATGAAACCAACATGTGTTTCCTTCTTCAGATAAACACTCCAGAGGAGTAGGCATTCAGTTGAAAGTGGGAATGTTACTGATAATGGCTTTCTTTCAGTCACACTTACAAGAACATCAAACATTGATTATCTCTGTAAAGTAAAAATGCTGTATCCTAATGGACCACGTAAATGTTTTTACTTAATGTAGTCAACAGATTAAGACATGTCTTACTCACAGGTCATTCCTACAGTGCTGGTGGAATGTAATCCTGACTCTCCTACTTAGTGCTTGCACCATGACTGCAGAGCAGTTATAAGAAATCATGACATAATAACACCAACCAAGACATACATTTGCAGGACCCTTGGAAAGCTACAGTAAAATTACTCAGACACATGAGGCTGTTTGGATGATGAAGGGACTGCAGCACCTCACATATGAGGAAACCTGAGGAAGCTGGGATTTGCTCAGGGAGAGAAGGCTCAGTGGGATCTTATTAGTGTATATAAATACATGAGGGGAGGGTGCTAAGGGGGCAGAGCCAGGCTTCACTGGTGCCCAGTGACAAAGACAGAGGTAACAGGCAAAAACTGAAACATGAGAGGTTCCCTCTGAACACCAGAAAATGCTATTTTATTATGACCAAGCAATGGTTGGGTTGCCTGGGGAGGTTATGGAGTCTCCATCCTTGATGGTATTCAAAAGCCCTTTAGACATGGTCCTGGCAATAGGCTCTGTGTGTTCTGGATTGAGCAGCTCCCATGTAATTAGTTCAGATGGTTTCTGGAGATTTCTCACAAGCTGCTGTGATTCTGTGAAATCCATTGGCAGATGGATTTGATCACCTCCATCAATTCAAAACATGGGTAATACGTGACACTACCACATTAAATAAAGCCTTGAAAAAAAAAAAAGAAAAAAAAAGAAAAAAAAAGAAAAAAAAAAAAGAAAAAAAAGTGCCACAATCAATTCAGAAGCTTCTCATCTCCCTCTTCCCATGTTACATCTCTTTTGACCCGTCTTCATGCTCTGAAGGAAGACTAACTCCCCACTTTTGAAAGAAGTACCTAGAAAGAAATTTAGAAACGTTTATGTATTAGTAAGACAATTCCACAAATTCCAGAGTATTTTAAAAAGTTTTTTTGTTAAAAATCAGACCATCATATTCAGTTTGACATCTAACTATAAGATATAATTTTATATTTTTAAGAAAGCATTTTCTATCGCAAACTTAAAAGCAAATTCCATGCATCAGTAAAACATAGAATACAATTTCCATGCATGCTGTCATTACCTGTGACTTTATAAGCTACCTAAAATTCATTAGGAGATGACACTCTTATCTACTGTTTCATGCAAGGACCTCTTATGTTAGTCTCTTCAGGTCAGGCCAAATCATTCTAGATTAGCTGAAGGTGAGAACAGTACTTTGAGAATGGCTAACACACCCCACAGAGCAGACAGGCTGCTTGTTTCAGCTGCAGTGTTAGTTTTGGTAACTTGGACAACAAACAGCATGTGACCCTGCAAGAAATCTGCAAGCTGACCCATTCTCCTATTATTTTCATGGATGAATTTAGCAGAGTGACATCTTTGATGCAAAGTTAGTCACAGACATTCCATGCACACATACACAAAGAAAAAAGAAGTCTTCTCTGAGATAAAACCATTGAATGAGGCCTAATGACTACCCTCTCTAAAACACCTGCTTTACCACTGGCAGCAGGAGGAACCCAGGGCAGTTAGCTCACACAGTGCTCTCTTGGAGATTTTGTTGAATATTCACAGAATCTCAACCTGCATAAGCATGGATGAAAAATCTGTAGCATTCTGGCCTATATTTTGGCAGGAGTCTGGAGAGCTGGCTGGGGGCCTGATATGGAAAATGTCAGACAAAATTCATTATGGTGTTACTCCAGTCTAGATGTATCAGCCCCGGCAGAGGAGTAGCCTTGTCCATGCTTGTGACACAGATGACAGCTGATGGAACCCCTTGAGCCACAGTACTGGCTCAGAAAGACACACTTACATCTTTCAAGTAAGAGTAAAGGAAGATTTCATTCAGATGATGGGTTTCTTTTCAATACTCAGAACAGGAAGAACAGGCTTCTGTGCAGAAATGAAATTTCTTGTCATGATATCATTTATTGCGAAACCATTAAGAAATTCAGAGAATGCAATATTTTCATAACGACATAATGTATCTTTACTTCCACAGGCAAACTGAAGAGAAAAAGGTTTGTTATTCTGCTTTTTAAGTAATAAAGCCACTAGGTGATGGAACTGATAATTTCCAGGAACAGAAAAAATTAATATGATGGAAATACTGTTGGAAAGATTTCATATCAAAACATTGTGTACACAGCAGAAAATGTGCATGGTGTGAGCTGTCCTCCTGTTGAGTAGGAAATCAGATTTTTAGCCTGGAGACTAATACTGTTCTTTATCAAGTAAATAACATGGTTTTTCATGAGCTGTGGAAGCCTGCCCCAGTGAGCATAGAGTCATTCCTTAGGCTTCCAGGAATTTAACTCTTGTTTTGTCTTGTTAATCATCTTGGCTTTACATCATGGAAGTGGCACAGGAAACAGTAGTGATGACTGGATTTTATCTCCCATGTAATTACCTGAACGGTTTGCATGTTTCCTCATCTATTTTTACTGTAATTTCTGCATTAACAATTCTTCACCTCTCAGCTGTTATTTGATAAACCCCTTTGTTACAAGGGTAGATGGGTACAGGGCAATGTTACCTGTAACTTCACCTCCTACGCTGGCTGCTGTGGCTAGATGTGGCCATGGGGACAATGTGGAATCCAATTTGTGGCTAGGATGGCACTGAGCAAACTCAGCAGAATGTATCAGCTTCTTTGGAAACTGCTTAAATCCACATGTAACTTACTTGATGATGCTGCAATATTTTTCCAAATCAAGAAACTACCCTCTAAGCAGCACCACAATTGCTGTGCTAGCATTGCTTTCAGGATCTGTTTGAGAAAAGAGTTTTCAAGATAGGGCTTCTGGGTATGGGAAATATTCTTTTGTTAAAAATTCTTGTTCCAAACCATTTCAATGAATAAGGACTCAAATTGCCTTAAATGTTATTTAGACAAAAATCTATTTAAAATTTACTGCCTAAAGTTGCATTACAGGAAATATAAGCCCTTTATTAAACTGGTCAGAGCTGCTGAAGCAACAAGATTCTTACTTACAGCTAATAGTGTAAGTGTAAACTCCCAGGGATGGCTCCTAAGGTTTAAAAACACAAGAGATGGTCTGTGATTAGCAAGAAGGCAACTTTTTGCAGCAGCAAAATTGTGAATATAATAGCCCAGGTATTCAAACACCAGGTTACGTTTTCAGGAGGGAATTTCTGAGGTAATGATGAGCTCCTCATCAGCTGGTGTTTAGACCAGAAATAAATACACAGCTATTCCCAGGGTTCTCTGGTGGGAGGAAGATACTGCAGAAATCATGTATTCTTCTGTTAGTAGAAAGACATTTGAAATTTGTGACATGAGGACAGAAGATACAGATTCAAGTATTTTGGGGGGTCATAAAGGCAGTAGTCCCAGAGTGAGAAATTGCTGTTTGCCACAACTTGAGACATGTATTTCCTCAGGTACAGAGGAGGAACTAAAATAGATGGAAACACTAGGGTGATTGAACACTAGATTTAACATGGTAGGAACAGCTTTGATAATTCTTGTTAACATTTATGAATGAGTATTATGGCTGCATTTCATGGATTATATGCTATAAATACTAGTGTGGTAAATCAGAACAGACAGTCCATACTCTGGCTGCAAAGCCAGCTCAGTTTCAAATGAGACTCTATTTAGTCTATTTACAAAGTTGATCACTGATCAGTTAAGCAATCTTCAAAAGTGCTTACTCTGAAGGCTGATTTGGTTAAAAATCAATTAGGGTTAATTAAATTTTCTTCAAAGGATGTTTACATCACATCAGTGAAGAGACTGTTCAGTATCTGTGGTCCTTGAATGTATGCACAACAGAGTTATGAAAAAGTGAAACTTCCTGTTTTCAGCCTCTTTATGCAAGCAAGAAGAAGCTGGTGAGTTTGGGAAAATGTGGGGCTGGGGGGGGATAGGTTTATGGGAAACAAAGCCTCAAATGGCTTATGAAAATATGGACTGCTCCTCCCAGTAGAGGAAGCCTGGAATTATTTCTCTTTTCTCAAAAGATAAAACACACCTGGACAGCTGAAAGTGAGAAATGAATTGCTCTCTCTGGACTTGCCAAGTCACCTGCCCATAGAAATGTCAGGTTTGCTGGTGCTTTTCAGAAACATTTGGTTTCAGCACTGTCATGGTTTAACTCCAGCTTCCACAAACTACCAGGTAGCCACTCACTAAATCTCTCTCTCCCCTAGTGGGATAAGGATAGGAGGCAGAAAAAAGTAAAACTTGTGGGTAGAGATGAGAACAGTTTAGTGATTGAAATAAAGTATAGTAATAGTAATAATAGTAATAATAAAATATAACAATAATATAATTAATAGTAATAGTAATATAATTGTAACCATAATAGTAATGAAAAGGGAAGAGAGAGAAAAGAATAAAACTCAAGAAAAACAAGTCAAAACTCAAGAAAAACAAGTCACACTTAATACAATTCCTCACCACCCACTGACACATCCCAGCCCCAAGCTCAGTGGTTTCAGGCCAATCCCCCCAGTTCATATATGGAGCATGATGGTATGATGTTCTAGGGTATGAAACAACTCTTTGATTATTTCAGACCATCTCTTCTGGCCATGCTCCCTCCCAGCTTCTTGTGCACCTGCTCACTGGCAGAGCATGGAAAATTGCCAAGTCCTTGATTTAGAGTAAGAATTAAAAGCAACAAAGAAATCATCAGTTTGTAATCAACTTTGTTCTCCTTCTACATCCAAAACACAGCACTGTACTAGCTAGTAAGAAGAAAATTAACTATCTCAGAACAACCAGAACAAACAGAAGAAATGCAAAAGAAGAAATGTTTGCCCTTATCTTTTAGATGTCCCAGTTGTACTTCACAGCTTGAATACCCTACTAGAAACCAAATAAAAAATTGTATTGAATTTAAAGCAGTAGAAATAGATTCAACACTGCCTGGGATTGCTGCTTCTTCAGAGGAGGCCACTGAGCAATGCACAAAAAACTTGATGCTGCCTTGTTTTTAGGCAAGCATTAGCACAGAAATAGGATAAAACCCCAAGTGTTTGTAGAAACATCCTCAAAGAGAGGTTAAGTGATATGTAGACACTTGGCACACTAACACTGGATATCACAAACCCATCTGATCTGGGATGTACAACAGACTGGCAGCCCCTCTGTGCATCATTTGTTCTTTACCTAAATCATTTCTCTGAGTGTCCCAGTGCCCCTTCCACAGTACCTATTTGATCACAAGAAATCCATGGCCTGTCTGGGTATTTCTGCTGCTGACAACTTTTGAACCTGGAACTGTCAAAGGCTCTTTCATTGCCACACCTGGACTACTCAGAGGACACAGGGGCAAAAATACAAAAGCTGAATAGATCTGGCATTTTTCTGAACTTAAGCTTCATTACTACATTACTACATAAAGAGAAAGGTCAGGTGCAGAACATCCGTCATGGTTTAAACCCAGCTGGCAATTAAGCCACACACAGCCACTCACTCAGTCCCCAGGGGATGAGAGTGAATTGGAAAGGTGAAAGTAAGAAAACTTGTGGGTTGAGATAAGGACAGTTTAACAGGTAAAGGCAAAAGCTGCATGCACAAGCAAAGCAAAATTAGGAGTGAAATCACTACTTCCCATTGCAGGCAGGTGTTCAACCATCTCCAGGACAGCAGGGCTCCATCAGGTGTGTAATGGTGACTTGGGAAGACAATCACCATCACCCTTTCCTTCTTTCCTTCTTCTTCCCCCAGCTTTCTATACTGAGCATGACACATATGATCTGTGGTATCTCATGAGCTGGCTACGGTTGGCTGTCCTGGCTGTGTCCCCTCCCAACTTCTTGTGCACCCCCAGCCTCCTCCCTGGTGGGGTGAGGAGCAGAAAAGGCCTTCACACTGTGTAAGCACTGCTCAGCCATAGCTAAAACATCCCTCACTTATCAACAGTTTCCAGCACAAATCCAAAACACAGCCCCATACCAGCTACTGTAAAGAAATAATCCCAGACAAAACACCACAGGCTCCAAGCATTAAAATAAAACTAATAAAATTGCTTTTATGGAACAGAGAAAACATGAAAATTTTGACTACTGCCACTAATTGTAGCATCACCCACATTTGTCCCTGGAAAATTTGACTTCCCCTTTCAGATTTTACCGTGTTCACATAACATGCAGCAAAGCTGAAAGCAGTGGAAGTATCACTTCTCTTTGTCAGTGCAATGAGCTGTGAATATCTTTGTATTTGAGGCATTTCTTTGAAAGGCTGGGACAAGGAAGTGGGTTTTGCTTGCATGAAGCTTCTCCATTCAGTGGGGAGCTCCAGCCCCAGAGCCATTTCCCAGCGATGGTGCCTCGTGCCTGTGAGCACTTCCCAAGGCTGACACCCCTGCACTGTGCAGCTGGACAGGGCCAAGTGCAGCAGGAAGCCCTCTGCCCATTGCATCCCATCTCTGGGGCTGGAGGCAATGCCTCGTTTCCACTGGCCACAGGAGGTCCCTGCAGTACTGCAGTGGCACGGGTCCAACAGCCAGCTCTCTCCAGTGTTTGATAAGAATGAGTCTTTAAGATCGCTTGAAAAATCACGGGCAAGGGTATGAATAAAAGCCAGATTTAATACTAAGCGACAGCACAAAGAAGTTTGTTGTCAAGGTTCTCTCTACTACTTATAGGACAGTTAAGACACTGCAAGGGAAAAAATGATGAGGGAGAATGAAAAAGGCATCTAGCAGTGACTAATGGTCTTGATCCCTTCAGAGGTGACTTCTGGACTGTTGTTTGGCTTTTAAGCACATGGCAGTTTTTAGAAAGCAAGCTCAATATTGCCTTTAATGTTGTGGTAGACTCAGAAATATTTTGGGACTTTTTGTCATATGACAAGGCTTTTGTGCTTGTACAATTAAACAGTCATGCTTGGTAAAAGAAAGCAGCAGTGGAATCAAACATGAGACTGGGTTTTAAGTTTATAGATAGTTTTTCTTTAATTTTCATAAATAACACCTCTAACAAATAGATAGGGCTTTAACACTAGTTCATATTTACTGATATTAAGAGCAAACCAAAATTGAGTTGTTACTTTTTAAAGACAGAGTCTTTTAAATCATATTCTTTGTATCATAAAAATTACTGGGCTATTTCATGATGATCAGAGGGCTGGAGCACCTCTCCTATGAAGACAGATTGAGAGAGCTGGGGTTATTCAGCCTGGAGAAATTTTGTGCTGAGCTATCCTCAGTAAAACTACCCAGAAACCCTAAGGAAAATTACTCTGGAAGCCCCAGAATTCACATATTCCCTTTGGCACAGCAAGATTTAATTCTTGCATGGTTATGGACTCTCATGCAAAGAAAGGCAAATACTTAAAACCTGCTTTACATCTGAATCTTTAATATCTAAAATGTATTTGGCTGATTCCCCTTTGGAAAGGATAAACTCCACAGAAGGAAATGTTCATAATGCAAAAGAAGGGCAGGTCTGTAAGACAGAGGGATAGAGATGGATGAGTAGAGCAGCTTGTACTGTGAACCATGTTAAACACAGCTAAAGCCACCTCCAATTTCCAGCCCACTTGCCCAGGAAGATTGGTGAGCAGGTCTCAGCTGCATGGCCAGGAGCCATGGTCTTTTTTCTACTCTCCGTGTTCTCTCTCACTCGTGTGCTGTTCCCATGACCCTTTCATTGCCCCTCCTGTCCCCAGGGCCCCTCAGGGCATCCCCTCACCGGGAACACCCTGTCAGGTGCAGCCCCTGCACTCAGGGATTCAGCTCAGGCTTTCCTGAGGACATCCTGGGAGCGGCAGTGCCAACCGTCCCCACCGCGTTCCCCGTTAGCAGACCGCGGATGGAGCTTTGAGCCAGCTGGTGACGGAGAGTGATCATTTCAGGCTTGCCCTTTGACAAGCTGTAGGACCACCTGCCAAGGCCTGAGGGGCAGAGTGCTAGTCAGGACCCTCTGCCAGTAGTTCTGATTTGTGCTGACTGCACTTGGAGTCTTACAGAGATGAGTCAAGGGCTCCTGAGGTAGTAGATGACACCAGGAAAGTACCTCAAAGGAATTAAGGGGTGTTTCTCCTAAGAAGGCAACACAGCCAATATCCCAGCTGAAGTGCCTCTAGACCATTGCATGCAGCATGGCCAACAGACAGGAGGACCTGGAAGCCACTTGCTGTTATAAAGCAGTGATTTAGTTGCCCTTATTGAAACTTGGTAGGAAAAATCCCATGACCAGAGTGCAGTTATCAAGTGTCTACAGGTTGTTCAGAAGGGACAGGAGAGGAAGGAGGGGTGAAGCAGTTGCACTTAACATCAAGAGGCAGATTGAGTGTGAAGAGCTCTCTCTGAAGAATAGCCATGAGCAGGCTCAAAGCTTCTGGGTAAATAAGAGACCAAGGTAACGAAGGGAACCTCATGGTTGGTGTGCACTACAGGCCACCCGATCAAGGGGAACCTATGGAAAAAACCTCCTTGCCCCAGCTGAACATTGTGATTGCAAGCTCTTTTCCTGCTGTTGGACTTCAACCACCCTAACATCTGATGGAAAAGTAGTATGCTGAGCTGTAGGCAACCCACAAGACTCCTAGAATGCATTGTGGGTAACTTCTAGAGCCAGGTAATAGACAGCCAGACAAGAAGGGATGCATTGCTAGACCTGATGCTCACTAACACAAACGAGCTAACTGCGGAAATTAAGGACACTAAGACTAAAAGCAACCTGGGCTGCAGTGATCACACATTGGTGGAGTTAGCAATCCTGAGGGATGTTGGTCAGGCAAAGAGTAAAGTCAGGGCCCTAACCTTTAGGAAGGCAAGCTTCCAGCTCTTCAAGAAGTTAGTCAATAGGATACCCTGGGAAACTGCTCAGGGACAAGGGGGCAGAACAGAGGATGCCTATCACAACTGCAAGAGCTAGTGATCCCTACGTGCAAGAAATCAGGCATGGAATGCAAGAGATTGGCATGGCCAAGTTGGGACCTGCTGGTCAAAATAAAGGGCAAAAAGCAATTCATAGACACTGCAAGCAGTGCCACCTATCCTGGAAAAGAATATAGACAAGCAGTCTGGTTGTGGAGGGATGGGTTTAGGAATGTCAAGGCACAGCTGGAGCTGAACTTGGCAGGGGATGCAAAGAGTAACAAGAATGGCTTCTACAGGTACGCTAGCCAGAGAAGGAAGGTCTAAGAAAGTGTACTTGCCTTCTTAACCAAGACCAGCAAACTGGTCACAAAGGACAAGGAGAAGGCTGAGATACTCAACCCTCTTTTTGCCTGTCTTGAAAGGCAGCCTCTCTTCCCACACCTCTTTACTGGGTGGACTGCAAGATGGGGCTGTGGGAGCAAAGTCCATTCCACTCTAAGAGAAGAGATTAATGACCACTTGAGGAACCTGAGCACACATGTATCTATGGGACCTGACGAGATGCATCCCAGAGCTCTGAAGAAACTGGTTGATGTAGTTGCCAAGCCACTTTCTATGCTATTCAAGAAGCTGTGGCAGGTGACTGGAGAAAGGGAAACACTGAACCCATCTACAAAAAGGGTAGAAACATCATGGTCCTCACCATGGCCTGCAGAGGAATCTTGGCTCCAGTGCTTGGAGCACCTCCTCCCCTTTTTCCACTGACCTTGGTGCTGCCATGCTGTTTTCCCTCACATGTCCTCACCTCCTCCTCTTCTCTGACTAGAAGAAAAGCTGTTGTAACCACTGCCAACAAGTACCACCATTTCAAAGATTCCTGCAGGATCCTACAGTGCTGAGGTTGATCTTGTCTAGGTTCCTTGCTGGGATTTGCCTGCCATGCTTTCACCACCAGCCATGCGGTGAACTATTTTGTTTCTATCCTTTTTATAGAAACTATTCTACGACTCTGTGAAAGAGAAGGGTCCTGCTCTGTTTACTGGGTCTCATGAAACTGGCCAGATGTCCACAGGGAACAGAGGCAGATCCTGGCTTTGTCATGCTTACTCAGTCTCAGAAGAAACCCACAACAGCAACAGATTTGGACTGAATGATTTAGTAAGCTCTACACCAATTTTTCCAGAATTGCAAACACTGGTCATCATAATTTATTTTATTTCCAATAGGTAGTTCATGATACTGGCAACAAATTATGAATTGATCAGGATTGACTTCACCTACTGACTTGTCCCCACAGGTTAGAAAATCACCTCATATATTCTTAGTTACTACTCAATGAAAGTTCTTCTGCTCTATCAACGCATCATAGGATGGGCTGTCACTGGTGAACACAGTGTAATTTATGGGTTTACAGTTTTAGGACTGATCTGCTTAAACTTGGGTTTCTTTTTCACTTTGTCTCAAATAAGGGTGTGATTCTCTCCAGTGAATCCTTGCCTTGTCATACCATGGCACAGCATCTCCCAGGGTGGTTGTCAGGAGGTCCATGCAAATCCAATAATCCTTGCAAACTGCAACCAACAAAAGCTCCACACAAACTTCTTAAGGGTACCAGATATTCAGCATTAGCTAGAAAATGGGACACCAAGAAAAGGCTTTGAATAGAAAATGGGAGTCAGCTTGTCTTCTCCAAGGGTTTCTTGTGCTGCATTAGTAACCCAAGCACATTTTGTCTCCTGAAGGCTTATGAGTTATTGCAGTCTGAGACAGTTCTGTCCTCTTGTAATTTTGCTGTAAAACATCCTGATTTGAGCCTCTTGGGCAAAAACAGTCCTCCAACTCAGTGTTGGGATGAGTTACAACATCAAGGCAAATGGAGGAAATACAGTCCAGTGAGAGTTACTCCTCCCTGCTATGAACATATAACATAGTCCATTAACCTGATGCAATGGTCAGTGTTTGTAAAAATTTTAATGTACTTGGTAAAAAAGTCACACAAAAAAAGATAATTAACATTAAGGTGGTAGTCGAACATACACAAAGGTAAAAAATGCAAATTCAATCTGTACAGTCTGTTGTTATTTTTCTTGCCAGGCTTTCCTGAAGCCTTTGTTACCCTGATTTATTTATTCTTTTGTTTTGCATGTATTATATTCCCTGACAGTCACCGCATTTGAACCTATACATAGTAAATATATAAAATCTTATATTTAAATTATTCATGGACAGTCCTTATCATTTCTAAACCTATGCTCTAACTTTTTAGACATGGTATTGTGTGGTGAACTGCCAAAGTTTCCAAAAAATGTTAAAAAGACCGGAATAAAAGCAAGACCATGAAGAGCCCCAAACAAAATTACAAGGAACATGATCTTGAAGAATGTCCTGAAGATGTAGGTGTTGGCTGCAGCCAGGACAACTACTCCTAATATTGTAGAAACTGCACCTTGTAGTACTGGGTAACCCAGCAGGGACAGAGCTTCAATTGCCCTTTTATTGGCTGAGGACTCTCCACTCGTAACAAAGGCATAGGAAATATGAGCAGAAAAATCCACTGAAAAGCCAATGCAAATGACCAGGTTGATCATGGATATGGAATCCAGATTGACACTCCAGAATGTCATGAAACCAGCAACGCCAACTATAACAGAGGCTATAGCAAAAGTCACCCACAGGCAGCACAGCGGGTTGGGAATGAGCAGAAGGGAGACAACGAGCATGGCCCCGGCAGCAACCACAACGTTCTGGACAGTGTTCTGCACTATCACCAGGTACTGGTCGTAGTAGATGAAGGCTGCGTGATACACCTGCAGTGGAATGCTGCACTGCTTGGCTGCCTCTCTTAACTGATTGACCAGATTTTTCTCATCCACTGCTGATGTCACGTTCACTGTCTGGACGAAGAAACGTGAAGCTTCTATTTCATCCTGAGTCCTGTTTATGTCCCACTCAAAACTGGGAACGATTTCAAACAGTGTATTTAAGCCACTTAAGAAGTCAGTCTTACTGTTTATATTTATTGAAACCCTTTGGGCAAGTTCTGTGTATACTCTCAGCCATGATTCTGAGTAGTTCTTATCTACATAGGAAATGTTCTCTAAACTCTGTGCACAGCTCTCAATGCCAAGACGCACTGACTCATTCCAGTATTCTACACTCTCAGTAATGACAACCATGACCCTGGGTCCATATGTGGAGAAGTATTTCTCATCATCATCATAGTATGGAATAACGTAGGAGTCATCACTTGCCAGATTTCGGAGATCAATGCCCTCCCTGATCTGAGTACACCCATAAATGCTGCCACCCAAATATGCTCCGTACAGCAACACCATGAGCAGCTTGACCCATTTGTTCGTAACAAAAGGGCCGTAATACTTTTTAAAGAATATGCTCATTGGATGCTCACCTTCTGGCTGAGATGGCTGCCTAGAACAGCTGCCAATACAGCAAGCATTGTACAAGCAGGAGTTCTCAGCCTCATCTTTACCTACATCCACACGCATACAAGTCAGCCAGTGTCGGTTCCCTTGCTCCCTTTTGTGATTTAATACCAGAACTGCCCCAAAGAAGGTCATGGTATATACATAGCAGAAGACAAAAGCTGTGCCTGTATAGAGGCAAAAAGACCTCACGGATGGAAAAGCAGTCCAGGTGCCAATGAAGAAGGCCAAAACATCCGTGAGAGTGGTGATGGTCACAGAAAGCGCTGCCTCTGCGTAAGTCTCAGCCAGCAGAGATTTAACATTGGATTTCTCTTTCTTCCTTAAACTTTGTTCCCAGGAAGCAATCATGATGAACATGTCATCAACGCCAACCCCTGCAAAGGAGAGACTGTTAACGCTGCACTGCAAATGGCAGCTTCCACCCAAGAAAACAACAATATTGATCACATTTCATTCCACATAAAATCTTGAAAAATTATGTTGGGCTACTAACACTGTTCTAGTGCTAATGCAAGTTACAAGAGAATGAGGAAAACAGATCCTTTGTGTGTGTAGCTGAATGTATTACCTTCCAGCACCTCCTGGTGGCCTGATGGGTTGTTGGCCCCTCACTGACTCTGCTGAAGGACTGAGCACACCTCCTATATCTCTGACAAGTGTCTTGTAGCTGATGTCCACGTGTCCCCTGATGCAGATGACACAGATTTCAAAGCATCACATATTCTGATGCTCAACTATTCCTGGAAGCATCCCTCATTGTCTCTAGAATCTTTTCTTCAGCACTGCAGCAACTTGGAACAATAATTTCTGGTTCTGCCTTCAGAAGGCAGGAAGAGCAGTTGCTACCATATGGGAGAAGAGTGCTTCCAGTTTTCCACTGCCCTACTTTTTTTATGCTCTTTACCCTCCACTTCTCTCCAGTTTATCTTCCAGCACTTATTCACAATTTGTTATTCATTTTTGTTCACATTCATACTGATGCACTCACAAATATTATGGGCTGGGTCCCTGGAAAAACCCACCAGGACGACTGGATCCTGGCTTTGGGTTTTTTGCTAAGATGCCACAGTAAGTGAACTGAAGTTCAGAAATGAAGGGCCAATGGGCTTCTCTCACCTCTGCTAACTCTCAAGATTATTATCTCACACCTTTCACTATTTTGCCAAGTTGTCAAGGGCTCTTCTATTCACTGAAAATTAATCACACAAGAGGGAAAGCAAGGCTGCGCCAACAGTGGAGTGAGATTTAGCCAAGCACAGAAGGAGAGATGAAATCATGTTAAAACAACCTAATCACCTGCTACCTGAACTGGCAGTTGCCAGTAAACGTGCAAAGATGAAATAGGCAGCAAGTCAAAAGGTACTACTGGATGGCAGTGAGCCTGGCTGCTTCAGAAACCAAGCAGCCTTCAAAACAAATCCTCTGATGTACTGAGTTTGTTTGCTTTAATGCAAGGAAGTCAGAAGGCTGTGTGTTATTTCTGACGATCAGAAGAGACTAGCTTAAACCCTTTCCCAAGGATACAAAAGGGTCTTTTTGATAGTCAGAGCCACTGCAACTGATGAGCAAACAAAAGTAAATAAAAATGCATTGGAATTTTGCAGAAAACAAAAAAACAATGCCAGCCCAAAGGAACATTTGCATTGGACGGCTTAGGATGATGCACAACCTCTGTCAACCTGGGAGCTCCATGTGTTTACCTTAGCACGAGACCAAGCCCAAGAAAACTTCAGATGAATGTATCATATAGGAGACCAGTAAGGATTTTAAAAGCAGTCATTTGTTTGCAGCATCATTATCTAACAGTATTTGGAAAGTTCAGCACTGGCTGGTAAGCACTCTGTGTAACAAGGATGCAATGATATCAACTTCCTTAGGTTTTTGGGGGAGCTGCTTGCACAAATGGTGCACCTCTTCAGTTGTGCAGCTGAACGACACTGGTTAGTACACAGATGTTATATTGCAGAGGATTAACCATCTGGCCACATTTCCAGGGACGCTACAACAATGCCAAGAGTGCTAACATGCCACTCTCTCTTTTACAGTCTTCCTGCTGTAGCAGTGGATCTAGCTCAGGCCTTGTCTCCTGGGAAAAGCTGCCCTTGCACCAGAACCCATCACCCACAGTCCCACTGTGGGCACACTGAGCTGAGGTCAGCTGAGCTGAGCTGGGCTGAGCTGAGGGACTTGCCCACCTGTAGGTGCTCTGAGGGGGCTGCACCTCTGGGTATCTCCTCCACCCATTTCAGGAGAAAATGTTATATTGTCTGACTTTCACATCATAAAAGACTGACACCATTAGGTTGTTTTAACATCACTCTGATCTTTGTATCTCAATACAACTCACTTTTTCTACTTACCCAGAATCAGGAATGGTGCATTTGCTACAGTGACCACAAACGGCACTCCACAGAAGAGCATCAATCCAAAGCCACTTAATACAGCTAAGCCAGAAGAAAGCACTCCACAGCATGCAAGCCAGATATTATTTCTTATACAGTTCAGTCTGAAAATATTTCAAGGAATATCAGTTATTTGTCAAATATTTCACAGACAGTATCCTATCTGAAGAGAACACCTGATGAATGATGTTATGAGAGATTCCAGCAGCCAGAACTGGACAAGGTTAATTTCTCTAGCAGGTGAGCATTCAAGTCGGTCATGTCTCCACTGAACATTTGTACAGGTATTCGTCTGGTACTTACCACAAACCCCGTCTAAGCAGCTGGGAAATACACACAGATAGAGAAGAAAAGGCAAAGAAATACATTTTCCCTCTGATTAAATGTCACCAGAAGTCTGCAGCTTCAAGAGCACCTTCACTCGGCAAGAGCAGAAACCAGCTGAGGAAGGTAAAGAAGAGCAAAGATCACAGCTCGTTCAGCCACAGCTTCGAGACACTTTACCTTAGGCAAGAGACGACTGCAAAGGTTATTGTCAGGAAATATGTTACGGAGAAGAGCGGGATCACACTGCTGGTATTTCCTTCAAACTCCTCTTGTCTGGACAGCGAGGTAAAGTAAGTCACCTGCCGTAAAACAACGATCAAGAAACGCTCAAGCGCTTTTCCTCCTCTTCTTGGTCTTTGTACACACGCACAGGGCAAGGCCAAACATCCCGTTGCAGAGGAGCATTGCCCCGGCCCTCGCAGCCCGCCCGCCTTCTCCCGCCACCGTCTCCTTTCCTTTCCATTCCGCGGCGGGGCTGCCCGGACGCTTCGGGCTCGGCGGCTCCGCACGGCCGAACCCGCCCCAGCGTTACCTGAATGGAGCTGAGGCGCAAGTCCGCCACTTTGGACGAGATGTCCCGCAGGAAGCGCTCCAGCCACCGCCGGCTGTCCTGCGCCTCGGGGCCGTCCTCCCGCAGGTAATACACCAGCTTCAGGGCCCGCGCCCCGAGCAGCCGCCCGCCCTCCGTCTCCACGCCGCCCAGCGCGGTCCCCAGGAAGACGCCGTCGTTGAGGGGGAAGCTGATGTTCTCCAAGTCGGGCCGTCCCGCATCGCCCAGCCGCGACAGCAGCGGGTTGGGGCTGTCGCAGCCGTGGGCGGTGCGGGCGCAGAGCCGCTCGTACTCGGCGTCGTGCACGGTGGCGTTCAGCCGCCGCACCTCCGCCCACGCCGCCGGCTCCAGGACCGAGGTGCCGCCCGTCGCCACGGCGATGAGCGCGGCGTAGGCGCCCTCGGTGGGCAGCCGCTGGGCGGAGAAGCGCTGCGAGTCGTTGGTGGGGAAGCGGCGGCGCACGAAATCGCGCTCGGCCTTGGCGGGCCCCCAGGTCGGCGTGAACTGCTCCTCGATGTCGTTCGCCTCCCGCCGCGGCAGGAAGAGGAAGCCGGCGCCCAGCCCGCCCGACAGCAGCAGCGGCAGCAGCACGAAGGGCCAGGGGCAGGCGGCCACCGCTCTCGCCAGCCCTTCGAAGAGCCGGCGCAGCGGCCGCTCCACGCAGTTGGTGTTGCGGCAGGAGCAGCGCTCGGCGGGGTCCCGCGGCCCCGCCATGGGCCAGGCGGGCACGGGCTGCCGGCCGCAGCTCCTGCCGCGGGCGCGTCCCACGCCGGGCCCGACGGTGCGGTCTGTGCCGGCGCCGGAGGAGAGGAGAGGGACAGGAGAGGAGTTCAAAGCCGCCCTTTGCCCTTCGGGGCCGGGGAGTTTTCAGAGGTGGGCGCGGCCGGGGCCCTCCCTTGCCGCGGCTCACGGGCTCCCCGGGACGGGCAGGAGGGCTGTCCAGGCTCCGCGCTCTGCCCTCCGCCGAGCCCCTCTCCCCCGTTTCGGGTACCCGTGTCCGACTGTTTCCTGACCCCTCATTTACCGTAGCCCGCAAAAAGTTACTTTTTCTGTGCATAGTGAGCTGAACAAACTCACTGCGGAGTCAGGTGTGTGCTGGGCCTGTTACCAGGGGAAGTCAGGTACAGCAGGAGGAAAGACTGTCATGCACAGTTGTCTGATGAAAGCTCACATGTAGTGGACAGTGGGTATTTCAACTAAATTTGGGATCTAGTGCCTTGAACTCCCTGTAGTAAACAGAATTTAATGTGATCCTTGGGTATATGAACAGAGAACAAGCCCAGGGAAGAGACTTCCACTGTATCTAATGGAATCAGTAAAACCAGTGTTACAATATTAAATACAGAACTAGCTTCCATGTTGAAAGAAGGAGGCTGCAAAATTAAGAAGTGAGAGGTGAGCTGTAGTGGTCCTGAGCTGGACACTATTGCCTATTGAAGAGTAAAGGAAATCACATGGCAGTGAGCCTGTGCTGCATGCTCAGCGTGGCCCTCACACCAGTCTGTGCTTGCAGGATAGCCTCAGCCAGCCCATGGTACCAGAGGAGCCTGCAAGGCATCTCCCGTTTGGAACCAGTGATGGGAAAACCTAGACTTCTGTTTCTTGTTTTCTCCAAATCTGCTGCAGCTGTTACTTCACCGCTAAAGATTACTGTTCTGTCTGAGAGCAAAACACAGACAGTGGTGATGTATGTTTTGCAGTGTTTGCTTTTTCAGCATACAGGGGAGTGACAGCAGAAGTAAAAGACTTTGAAACAAGCATTAGCGATTCCAGTTGGCAAGTCACAAGAATATCACTGGTGTGATGTGCCAGAGCTTTATGCAGTAGCAAGGATGGAAAGGATCTTTCCAAGTCCAAAACCTACCCTGCAGCCTGCTGTTTTTGACACTGGTAAGTGGCAGTGGTTTGAGTGGCTTCTGGCTGAGAAGAACATTAAGCTCAGATATGGCAGTGCTAGTCAGATGTCCAGATAATTAGCTAATACCTAACAGGCATGCACTTCTCCTTGCCTTTGAAAGAAGCATCTCCTCTCCTCTCCCCTCCCTCTCCTGCCAGTACTTACAAAGAAAAGCTGTAAGTATTTCTTCTCTCCCATCTAGGGAATACAGGATTGGCACCTGTGAGTGTAAAATAGCCAGGCAGGCTCTGAGCAAGGTTATATATCTCCTGCTGCACTCAGCACCTAGGGCAGATTGGATCCTGGCAATTACCTTTTCCCTGTGCACAGGCATTCTGAGACAGGTGTGTCAGCTCTGAATTTCTCTCTGGGACACCGGCACTTTATAGCACTTTAAAGCTATTTTCTGTAGTTCCTAACTTGTCAAAATCTAAGTGTTAATTAGCATGACTACAGTGATAGCTTCTCCCATGTCCAGTTCCCAATTTCTTTGACTAGATTGACACTACGTTAAGAGTAAGAGCTGTTTACATAGGGTAAATTTGTCAAGAGAAAAAGGGGTAAGCTACTTGATGTCATGTAGACATTTAGGTCTTAAAGAGTTACCCAGTTGAAAAAGATAGCCTTTCTTATACAGAGATAACCAGGGAGAAGAATAGATGTGTGGCTGGGAATAAAATACAGGGACAAATCTATCCATAGCCAGACACCAAGAAGATTTCTGGGAAAACCTGGCCTTAGACCATGTTGTGGAGGATTCACTGACATTGCAATAGACATGAAGAGATAGTGTCCAGCTGTTAAAAACATCCATGAAGTGTTAAATGACTTTAAGCCCAACAAGGAAGAAAATAAAATTTAACCACTTGTCCAAGCCAGTTTCTTTCTGGCTCCTCAGGAGCTTGAGACAAACTCTGGTAATGATCAAGAGGCAGGAACTGGCCTAGTGGCAGGAGCTATCCATTCAGGCTACCCATTACACTGGCCTCAGGTGGTGCCCTTAGGTTAGCTCTGAGACTTGGGAATCTCACCTATGGGATGGGAAGATTGCTCCTCCAACTCTCAATTCAGAATGTACCTGAAGAAAGATGTATATGCCAGTCTTTTCTGAGAACCTGGATTCTTGTCCTTATTCCCTGGCCTATTCATGCTTTTGGTATTGAATTTCTGAAGGATAAAATCTGAAATGCTTCTTGGGGCAGAAGCATTGCCCCATGGGTAAATACTCACAGGGCAAAATTTGTCTTTCCCAGTGCTAAAGAAATGGTGAAAAGGAAAATTGATACAGGTATCTAACGTGCCTAGAAGACAGCTGGGACGTATAAGTGGTGGCTCACCTTTAAGCAGATTGTACTTGCATCTTTGCAAGGTTTATGGGGACTCAGCAATACAATCAATTAATTTCTAATATCCCCAGTGGCCTCATCTCTAGGTGGTATCAGAATGTACCTAACACAGGTACATTGTCCACTTCAAGACCACATAAACCAGTGAGGGTAGTAAACACCAAGCAAAAGGAGAAAGAAGTCCAGGGCAGGAGGAGAAGGGGAGAGGTCCTCACTGGACGGAAAGAGGGAGGAGACACCTGGGCAGGGGCTGGAGCCAAGGGAGCAGGGACTGAGGCATGCAGCCCTGAGGAGCTGTGTCCTGGTGTGTGCTGGCCCCAGTCAGCTGAGCATGGCCTGGGCTGAGGAGCAGAAAGGGTAGCGGGAGGAAGAGGTGTCTAAAGGGAAGCAAGATTTTTTTTTCTCAGGGTTGGTTGGGGTTTTTTTCAGTCTCCCTTGATGCCAGAACCTGTATTTAATAGGTTGTGAATTAGCAAATAAATTAATAGAAATTTCCCTGGAGTAAATTTTTTGCCTGTAACACTATCTTGCTGGAATTTTCCTTGATACAATTTGTGACAGTTGGTCCTTGTTTTCTCCCAGGACAAGGATGCTTGCATTGATGAATTCTCAGGTGGCTTATTTCTGCCTTGCTTTTGAAATGCCAGAAAAGAGGGACATTTCCTAGTGCACCAGGCTGTCATTGGAAAGTGCTTTGCCAATTGTGTGAGATACACTGGACACTGGAATAAAAAGCAAAATTACTGTCATCAGGAAGACTTGTATCCCATTTCTTCCATCATAATGCAGCATCAAGCATACCTGTGCCATTTATGAAGGAAATTTCACTCAGATGATCTTTACAATGCCCACCATAGCATCTAACAAAGACAGGTTGTCCCCTTCCCTTCCCTTCCCTTCCCTTCCCTTCCCTTCCCTTCCCTTCCCTTCCCTTCCCTTCCCTTCCCTTCCCTTCCCTTCCCTTCCCTTCCCTTCCCTTCCCTTCCCTTCCCTTCCCTTCCCTTCCCTTCCCTTCCCTTCCCTTCCCTTCCCTTCCCTTCCCTTCCCTTCCCTTCCTTCCCTTCCCTTCCCTTCCCTTCCCTTCCCTTCCCTTCCCTTCCCTTCCCTTCCCTTCCCTTCCCTTCCCTTCCCTTCCCTTCCCTTCCCTTCCCTTCCCTTCCCTTCCCTTCCCTTCCCTTCCCTTCCCTTCCCTTCCCTTCCCTTCCCTTCCCTTCCCTTCCCTTCCCATCCATCCCATCCCATGAGGCAGAGGTACTCTGTGGGCTGCTTAGCTACTGCTGTGTTTGCATGCCTGGCTAAACAATAGGACTTTGTTACCTGTGCCAGGCAGTGACAGCCTGTGGTCCTGAGGTTGCCTGACCACAGATGACATGGGAAATGCAGCACCTCAAAGCCCTGTGTCTAAAGGGAGCAGTTTAATTGTCAAGCTGGGGGCTGCCAGTGGGAGATGTGTGTGTGCCCTCTGTGCCTTCACCAGCCAGCGTGCAAGAAAGGATCACTTGTCCCTTGGCTTCAGGAAAATGCCCACAAAGGAATGATAGGGTGGGCAGGTGATGGGGGCAGCAGAATGGGAGGTGAATTCCTGGTTTCCTCTCGGGTGGCTGGTCTGTCTAGAATATAAGATTCCAAAGAACCCCCAGAAGTTATTCTGGCACCAGGACCCAGAACTAACAGGTGTTTATTCATGTTGAGGAGCTGCTTTTCCTTTCCTCTGTGAGTGCACAGTGACACTGTGAAATTGTCACATGCTGGGTGCTGGCAGGATGGGTGACTTCTCTGCTGCATGATGAGACTGTGTTCATTTGATTTCTCATTTTTGTTTTTGGGAAGAATAAAGGTACCTAAATGTTTTAACTGTCTGGGTGATACTGTGGATAGAAACTGTCTGTTTCAATTGAACATTATCGTGATGAACAGAATTTCAGCTTATCAGTGTAGCATACCAGAAAGGCAAGGTGAGCTGCAGTATTTTATTACTTTAATTCTGGGGAATGTTTCTTTCCAAGAAACTGCCTCAAAGAAAACTTCCTGACTCCACAGTGATTTCATAATCATGAGGTTTCCTAAGAAGACTGCATAAAACCCTGGAACATGATGACATGATGTAACATGAACATCATTCTACTGAAGAATCTAATCAACTTTTGTATTTTTACATCCTTATAGAGAGTCCATAACATTTCACTTTTCTCAATGTACATGAAGGATTTCCCAACTTGCTTCCATGAGAACTGCAAAAGGTTTGCTTCTTCGGTCAGTTGTTATTACAAAGGAGCAAAGGAGTATGTTAGTTTTGAAGTCTGCCTTTTTTTTTTTTTTGTTTTGTTTTGTTTTGTTTTGTTTTGTTTTGTTTTGTTTTCTTTCATATATGTTTATAAGCTTCCTCATAAAATGGTCTGGCAGGTCTCAGAGATCTTCAGGAACTGTAAACACATTATTATGGAGAAAAACCACAGAGTAGAACCACAGTGCCTCTCTTTTACTCCTGCTTTGATCAAGCAATGTCTGCTTGAAATTTTTTGGTAGCTTTTATTTTAAACACTACTTTATTATTTTAAATACGTATATCAGAGAATACTGATCTGAACATGAACTGAATTTTGATTTGTTAGAGCTCAGAGACACTGTTATGGGTTCAGGAGGATGCCCATACACACAAAAAAACCCTCAAGATGCACTCAGAATTGCAAAAGAAAATTAATTTTATTAGTCATGATAGCAATTAATACATACCAACCCCTGGATTCTGGAGAAGCCACTGAGCAGCAGAAGGAGATGGAGCATGGCTTCTGAGAGGAAGGGCTAGGAAGGTAGCCCACTTTCAGGGCATCCCCTGGATGAAAATAGTGTTCATCATGTCTTCCTCTCCCCTCCACCTCAGGACCACACCTCATATCTCCTCCTCAGGAGTAGCCATTTTCAAATATCATTTCACATGGGCCAGCAGGTGAGATAAAGTGATAACAGCCCATGATAACACTTCCATGTGCTGCTAACAACAGCTTTTTTGTGTATCACTTCCCTTTCTCAGGATGAATCACACCAGGTGACTGACACATAGTTTAATTCCAGCTAATAAACTCTTTTACATTATCTTGTCCATGTGCACAATAGTGGGTCAGACATAGCAGGCTTTAAATAGATCTTTGGACTCTGATGAATACACAAGAAGGATATCTCTGGGGATAATGTGAGCATCTGTTCTTTTATCTGAGGAGAGGATGACCTTTCAAATCGCTCCCCATTTTCTTTACTGGAAGGAAATCTTTTACTTCCTTGTCAGGCAAATTTTTTGGCAAACAAACAACTAATTCTGCTCTGTGTTTCTGTACCAAAGGGATATCAGAGAAGTTATCTCCATGTCGAGTTAATCCAATCTCTCCTGGCACATGCTGCTTTATTATGGGTGTGCCTGTTAGAATAATACCTTCTTCTGTTGCTATTGCAAACATGGAAGTCTGCTTGTCTTGCTCTAACTATGCCTGTATATTTTTATCAGTGTGTCGTTTTCATTTTGTGAGCCAGAATGTTGGCAGAGGTGTTGCTAACTGGGTAACTTGCTTTACGTATAATATAGCAGAACTCTCTTGAGAATTTCTGCTTTTCCTAGAATGCTGACGTGTCAGATGGAGACTTCATGTCCTTAGACAAAGATCTTTCTGATCTCTTAGTTTTGACAGCCACATTAAATATTACTTCTTATAAACGAACCAGAGTGCATCATGATCCCACTTTGGTCTTTCCCTGGTACCTTAATTTTTCTTCACCCTTTTCTTTATCCTTGCTGGTCATGTGAATATGGTCCAGGGAAATCACTCCTCTTCAGTTAGCAGTGATCTCAGATTACTAATTGTGAAACAGAGATGTAATGTAAAGGAAGTTGCCTTCCTTTCCATTTACCTATCTTGGATAGGAATTATCCTCTAACTAAAAGAGTGTTTTTCCTTCCTCCTTTCCCAGGACATTCCTCAAATATTCTTTGTGTCCACTTGGAGTGGGAATGCAGTGACTACCTGCACCCAGCCCTCTTCACAGCTTGTTACCAATGAGTGTTTGAGATCACTTGAAAAATCACTGGCAAGAGTATCAGTGAAAGCTAGATTTAATAATAAGTGACAGCACAACAAAGTTCATTGGCAAGGCTCACTCTACTACTTAGAGGACAGTCAAGGCACACTGAGGAAAAAACCAGCAACAAAATAGAGTCAATCAAAACAGAAATGAACTGAGAAATATGTGTGTTTGTGTGTATGTGCTTATGGGTGTGTGTGTTTAGTTGCATATGGAAAGGAATGGAAAGGGCAAGCAAGGTTAAAAAAATACAACCTAAAGCTTAACAGCACTCAAATTTAACAGTTCTTAACTTATAACTTAACCTCAACAATTTAGCAGAGAATAGCACTTAACAGCATTTAACTTAGCTTATAACTTAAACTTACTTGCAGGCCTAACTTACATAGATATTTAAGGTACTTAAACATCTAAGAGAGCAGCATTTCTCCCAGATTTGCTATAATATATGTGTACATGTGTATACTGTACCTGTTGAAGGTACCTGTCGAAAATTCCCCTTGAAGGTAGTGAAATACTCACTTTGGATGCTTTTGCATCTCCTCAATGGGTGAAGAGTTGAGCCTTGAGGAGTCTGGCCCAGGATTTGTTGTTGTTCAGTGATCCTCCAAGTACAGCAGACCTCAGAGTTTGCCGGCTCTGAGAGGCCCTGGTCAGATGGAGGTCACTGGTTGCAGCCCACTGCAGCCCAAAGAGCTCAAAAGGACTCATTTTGGACCACTGTTTGTAGGGTCACAAGAAAGTGGGGTTTAGTCAGAACGTTTCATCCTTGCCACACTTTGAGCTGACACACTTTCTTTGGAAGTGTGAGAACAGGGACATTATGCCATTGAGGCAAGGAAAATAGTTTCCAAGGCTGTTCATGAAAAAAACTGGAGCTAATTAGAAAACAGCAGTTCCTGGGAGCAGACAGTGTTTCTCATAAGATCAAGAGAAGCTGAGCCCAGGTTCTGTTCATCAAGGCCAAGACCTAATGAGCATTTCTGAGATCTCTGTGTGGCCTGAAAAAGGGCAGGCATGCACCACCACAGTGATCCATTGCCTTTGTTGACCAAACCTCCATTAACTGTTTAGGCACTTGGATGCTCATCTCTGATATAAGTAGATCTTTACACAGTCACCATCTAGAGTGGGTGAGCAGTTCTAGGTAAAGAGGCTTCAATTTATGTGTGCAGATTTATTTGAACCCCCCTCACAGTTCTCGTGCCTGTCTGCCACTTCCATAATCTGTTTAGAAGAATAATGTCTTCTAAAGGAGTAATATGACAGTAAAGCAAAAATTCATCAGTCCAGATTCTTCTGGGTCATTCTAAGTTTATAGGATGATAAAACCGAGATTTTAGGGAGAGGCAAATTGCCAGGAACTATTTCACATCCCTTGGCTGTCACACGCATTATTGTGAATGGGCTGAGTTTAAAACAAACCAAATAAACTGAGGAGCAACAAACAAACAAACTCATTCTGCCTGAATAGGGAGGACTGTTAATTGATGTGGAACAGAACCTCAACAGGCAGGCAGGCCAACTCTGTGGACAATGTGCTTACCAGCAGTATACTGCCATTTCTATTTTGAAGGTTCTAAGGGGGGTTTTTGATTCTCCTCCTTTTTTTGGGGGGGGGTGGGGGGGGGGTGGGGCAGGGAAGGTTTGGGGGTTTTTTGTTGCTGGTTTTTTGATCATGCAGGAAAGTATGCAGATGGCAAAGATTAGATTATGATCCTGTATAGGTTAATTTTTTGTGAAATAGGGTAAAGAAGTGCCATTTCATTTGACTCTGAGCTGCTTCTACAGCTTTCATCATCAATCATTAATGGTTTGAACTTATTTCAGTATAATAAGGAAGCGCAAATCAACTATGTTTTCAGGGGCTGTTTTATTTACATGACTTCCTTATAAAGCCAGTGTAATTAAGGTCATAGGCAGTTATAAGTTTAGTATATTTTCCACTTAACTGTATAAACACTAAATGTTATGACTGTATTTTACCTTCAAAAATAAACTGTTTTTAGATAGGCCAGACCTAGATCATTCAGGCATTATATATGGTTTCTTAGTGGTTTTGGAACACAACAGGGATAGTCCTTGTCCTCAGTCTAGCCTCTGTCACACTCATAACCATGTCTTGCTTCAGAAGCAGCCTTCCCCACACACTGGGAGGGAAAATAGCCAAGGAACTTATGTGTCTGTGGAAAGCCATAGGCTTTTTTCTTTTATGGGGTGTACTATATAGAAAAATGCTGGTATGAGATGAAGTCTGAGCCATAAGAAGATTCATGTTTATAAGCAGTGCCAAAAGTCAGACTTCCAGAACTGCTGCATCTCTTGCTTGAAACCCCCTCAGGGTGACTGCCGAGCTACACATACAAAGAGGGAGGCACCAAGATCTTCCCCTTTACTATTTGTCTCAAGGCTGCATGCAGGTTTTACTTACCCCTCTTGTTTCTGTCCAGAGGTCCAAATGGTCTGTGGCAGATCTCTGTGCTGTCAGGCTGAATTAGACTTGTGACCATCTGGGGTTGGTCATTGCTGAGAAATGCTTGTAGAGTCAAGTGCTTGTGTTTCTCACTGTCCTCTTAAGGGTTGTTCGGCAGTGGGAAAGAGGCAGGGAGGGGACACAGCTGGGACACATTGCTGGACCTTGCACTAACAAACCAGCAGGGAGAGGTTGAAGATGTAAAGTTTGGGGACAGCCTTCACTGTAGAAACCATGAGATGATGGAATTCAGGATCTTGCATGGAGGAAGCAAGGCATTAAGCAGAACTGGATCCCTAAAGTATTGGAAAGTTAACTTTGATCTCTTCAAAGACCTATTAAGGGGAATCCCACGGCTTAGGGCTTTTAAACAGAAGGGCTTCCACAAGTACCACAGCATCAAAAGGGAGATTGTGGACAATGTTGGGTCACTGCTGAATCAGAAGGGTGTTCTGGTGACAGAAGACACAGAGAAGGCAGAATTGCTGAAAGCCTTCTTTTGCTCAGTCTTTACTGCTGAGAATGGCCCTCAGGAGTCCCAGAACTTGGAGGTGAGAGAAGCCTGGAGAAAGTAAGACTTCCCCTTGGTCTTAGAGGGTGTTGAGATCCGGTTATTAAAACTATTAGGTTATTAAAACTCCCCAAATTAGGGTGTGAATGAGACTGTGAGGTGAGAGTACATAGTGATGCAGGGTCCCCAGGCAGGGGCAAAGGAGCACTGCTTTATTCCAAAACTCTGGCCTTTTTAAACAATTAGCCAGTTATCAGATACATAGTTTTTAGTCATAACAAACATAATTCAACCAATCACCCTACACCATGATGTGAAGATGGAATGGTTACATAGCTTGTTTTTCTACCTCGAATTCAGCTGAGTCACTTTCCCATAGCCCTTTTCTGCTTAGCCAAAGTAGCAGGCCTGATCCATGAATTTACAAGGTCTTCCCTTTGTAAGATTTTGCCTATATGCAACATATGCAACATGAATTTCTCATATATACCTATATGAGACCGTATGCTAAAGTCAACAATATGGGTTTTATTTGATACTAAATATGAGAAAGAAAGAGAGAGAGAGAGAGAGAGAGAGAGAGAGAGAGAGAGACAAAGGAGTAGATAAGAGGTGGGGGGACAGAAAGTGACAGAGACAGAATAAAGAAAATATCACCATTTGTGGATCACAACGATGTTCCATTGATCCACTCCAGCTGTTCTTCTTGGCGGTGAAGGTGCTCCCCAAAAGCGTAGAATCTGATGGGTTAATATACACTCAGGCTAGGTAGGAAGACCCAGCAACCTCCCCTGGGGGCAGGGGGGCATTGCCATTGTCTCCTACAACAGGCTCTGGATTTGTTGCATCACCCTGGGGAGCACTTCGGGGAATCTTTGATGGATTAAGGCACCCCCCTCACCTGCCTCTCCCTTGAATATCCTGTGGATGTGGACTGTGGGCTTGAGGGTTCCACAGCCGGCCCAGTTTGTGTAAGGGAGGACAAATGTTTGCTGCCTCTGACTAGAGGTTACCCCTGAAACCTCCTTCCCCACGCATTTTGGGGGACAGTCTGTGTAAACCTGGCTTCTGTGGGCTGTGGTCTACCCCACCCCAAACCCAGCCAGGGAAGAATCTCAGCACAGCTGCAGAGTTTGTTTCTCATTCTTTTCCTTGTTTCCTTGCAATAGATGCAAAAGATAAATTCCCTTTATCTAATCTCAGCAGTTTGATTTTCAGTCCAAGGTTCCAGTCAGATATTCTTTAGGGAGGGATGGGCTTCAATGGCTTCTTTATCACTTTTGCTATAATGAGGAAAACATTTTATCAGTGTTTGAGGGATGAACTATTTTAGTCTCTAATATACACCCTGTGAATCAAACTTATTACTTATGTAATAAGTAATTTATTACAATGAGTAAATTACTTATTTCTGATTACATAAGTAATAATAAACATTATAACATTCATAAAGCATTATAATAATAATAAACATAAATAACATTACTTATTACTTATTGTAATAAAGGGTTCTTTTCCAGCTATCTTCTTCAGTATATGGGTTGTTCACAGAGCTGGTGAAGAAAGATGATAGGAGAAAAGATAAAAACAGCTGAAGCATCTAATCATACAGCATCCAATAGTTCAAAATGTAAATTCAATTGTAGTCATCAACCCATTTCTTATTCCTCAGTGCCCTTACCCCCATGAATCCTAGGAATCAGTGGGTTGGTTTTTTTAATGGGTAGTAGGTGTGAGGGATATCACAATATTGTGTCTCTTAGGTGTTGGGTCAGCATGTTCTGAAATTAGTTATAGGATTTTAGAGCTTTATCCCTCCTGGTTTAGGAAGGGGAATTCAATAATTTTCCATGTAACATTTGCTTGTGTTTTGTTAAGATTCTTTAGTTCACTAATTAGTAACTCTGAAAAGTTTAGCTAAATCCTAAAACTTCTAAAGCTTTCTGAGGCAGAACTAGGAAGGTTTGTTTTCACAATGCCTCCAATAAAAAGATCAAACTTTAAATACTTGTTCATATTTATTGATATTAAGAGCAAACCAAACGGAATTGTTACTTTAAAGAGAGACACTTTTAAATCATATTCTTAAGATCATAAAATTTTACTGGGCTATTTCATGATGATCAAAACACTGGAACACCTCTCCTATGAAGACAAACTGAGAGAGCTTGAGTTATTCAGCCTGGAGAAAGAGGGCTCTAGGAAAATCATATAGCAGCCTGCCAGTACCTATGGGGCCCTATAAGAAAGATGGAGGGGGACTTTTTAGAAGGTCATGTGGTGATAGGACAAGGGGAATGGCTTTAAACTGAAAGAGAATAGGCATAGATTAGGTATTAGGATGAAATTCTTTACAAGTCACACAGAGAATTTGTGGATACTCCCTCCCTGGAAGTAATAAAGGTCAGATTGTATGGGGTTTTGAGCAACCTGGTCTAGTGTAATATGCACTCCCCATGGCAATGGGGCTGAATGTAGAGGATCTTTAAGGTCCCTTACAATGCAAATTCTCTGAAAAAATTCTCTGAATCTATGGCTTGTTAAAACATAACTTCAGTTTATTGTTTTCTGACTGTAGGATGATGGACTGTAGGATGATCTTGTCCTCGCTGACTCCAAAAATTTACAACTTCAGGGAAGTAGTTTGCTTTGACCTTAAGTCAGGTCACAGAGCAATCACATTTGCATTTTCCCCATGATGCAGCATACGCATTTCAATAAAAAATCACACAGAATCCTACATAAATGCCTTCCACAGACACCTTATTTCTCCACCTTACCGGGATGATATAAGGTTCCTATTTCTCCACCTCACTGGGATGATATAAGGTAAAGAGCTACATAGATCACAGCATAGCTCTGGAGATGCCAAAGAAATGTTTGATGCTGTGATTGGAAGGTCCTTAATTTTCTATTATTTGCTATTTAAATGCTAACTTAGGAAAATGCTTAAAAGTATGTCTGTGATAAAAGTATTTTGTTGGGCTTTGCAGCTTTAGTGTAGCAGTTACATTAAAATAAGAAATCACAGAAATCATAGTTGTGAAAGAATTTAGAGGGAACAATTTTTGTGTCAATTTGGAATTTAAATTATTGGCAAAATAGAGTTTACTCCTAGAAAGCCAGATTCTGGTCTCCTTATTTTTTTGCTAGGTGGCTTTTTAACTTTTTCTTTCTTAGCAAATGCAACCTAGAAGTAAAATTTTCAAAGTATGAATCTAAGCAGTTATTCCTAATTTTACCTTTCAAAGCAAACCTCCAAGAAATGATAGCTCTCAGTGATGTGTGGGGTTGTGAAACAGCCTCATCTCTGCTTCACTGCTGTCAGTCAGTGACTGAGAAAGCCTCTCTGGGACCTGCTGTGTTATACCTGAGATGAGAATGTCTCCCCACAAAACCTTTCTAGAGGAATGTTCTCCTCTTTGTGTGTAGAAGGAAGGCCAGGAGGACTACAAGGCTTGGAGGTGGGCCATCCTAGTGAGTTCTACTTAGTTCAGTTGAACTGATTTTCATCTGACAAGTTCCTTTCCCAGAATCAAGGAAAATGAAATCATCTGTCAATTCTATCCTGGAGTATTTAAATTGAGCCCAAAGAGAATTCTTGTCTTTGCCATGTAATTGGTTGAAAAGATTCAGCTTTTGTCAGCAGAGGTTAAACAGTAAAAAGGATGTGCCTGTGCATGAGAGAGCTTGGGGATTTGAGTGAGGAATTTCCTCTAAAAGTAGAGATGAGGAAGAATATGGTACAGCTCTGGTCACTTGTGGGCAGTGTCATTTGTCATCACAACCAACTGCAGACGATTCCAGATTAACTAAGTTTTGAACAGGTTTTTGTGCTTGTGGAAAGTTCACCTTTTAGCCTAGTATTTATGCAATGGTAAATGCATAATTGCTGGACTGGAGTGACACTACTTCTGTCTTGTGCAGCCGAGGAGATGGAGATTGAGACTGCAGATGAAGTTGCTATTGTTGGAATAGGATGCAACTTTCCCGGAGGTAAGTTTGGGAGAAAAGCAAAGCAGGCTGTGAGTGTGAAAAGCAGAGTCTTTTATTAATGTTGAAATGGAGGAAACCAACCTGTTTGTCCCTTTGTTGAATTGGTTGCTTTGCTGCTTGTGGGATCTTTTTGAAAGGTGATGTTGTGGTAGAAACCACTTGGCTTGAATTTGTTTGCAGACAGACGGACCCTTAGACAAAGGAAGCTGCAGTGCTGGCTGTGGGCAGGGCATTGAGCTGCACATGGAACTCATACAAATGAGCTGGATGGGTGTGGGATGATTTGAACTTTCTGTGTGTTCACTGGCTGGCTGATTGTGCATTGTTACAGGACTTTGCATCCATAGGGAGAGGAGCAGACATTCTCATCAGTAATGCCTGTAATATAAACAGGTTGGGTTTCCCTAAAAGAAAACTTTCTGCTTTGTTGCAGTAGGTAGAGTAGGTGCAGTGAGAGGGTAGGGAAATGCAGAGAAAAAGTGGTTAAGGATTTTGTGAGGTTCCTTTGCTTTTAGACAAGCAGTGAGGGAATCAGTCATGCTTTTTCCTTTTCTTGTACCAAAGAATGATCACTTCTTTTGGTTCCAAGTCTGCTTGAGCAGCTTGGATGTACATGTGGGTGCTCCTTGTAGCTGATTGTACATTTCTGAGTCTGCATGGGGAGGGAGAGTGCATCATTTAATCTGTTTTAAAAACTTTGTACAACAGGAGATGGAATTGAAAATTTCTGGAAAGTCCTGGAGGAAGGCAAAAATTGCACCGTAGAAATCCCCCCTGAGCGATTTAATGCCAAGGAGTGGTATGATGCAGATGGTAACAAGCCGGGAAAAATATGTACAACACGAGCTGCTCTTCTCAATGAGTGAGTCTGCTACCCTGCTGCATCACTGATTTTTGTAGTACTTAGACTATGGGTACAGCTGCTCAGGGGCTGTGATAGTGTGAAGAATAGCAAATTACCAGCAGGGTCAAAAGAAGTGTCTTTTATTGGAATTCCACGCGCACCTTAAATCCTCAGGCTGTAGAGCTTCAGTCAAAGGATTAGCTGACATGCCCAGAAGAAATCTTATTGTGTCCTGAGATTTGTAGTTGGCAGGGTTGATCCATAGGACCCAGAATTAATTTAGTGCTTAGTCCCATGTTAGATATTGAATCCCGCTCTGAAATCTGGAAATTATAGAAGGCCATATAAATCTGATCTTGGAACACAAGATTAAAGTTGGACCTGGACTTTTCTAAGTATGGGCCCATTTTGAAGATGCTTTTAAACACAAACACACCCATACGCACACAGAAAGCATTTTGAATGTATTATAAGAGAAGCATGGGTATCCCTTGAAATCACTTGAACTAATCCTCTACTTTTTGGTTTTAAATTGTAAAGCATTGGTCTGCATTGGCTAAAAACAATGTAGAAAACACTATTTGTTTATAACTTATTGGCTATGGCCACATGGCAGAGGTAGTCTCATTCTGCACATTTCATGATCTGAGAATTCCAGTTGGTAGTCATGCAATAACCATGAGAATAAAAATGGGTAGGAGTGGGTTCTTGCCTCTGAAATGTACAATCCTTGATAAAATGACACATTTTGTGTGTCATCTTTGGCTTACAAACATTTTCTTCTGAATTTCATTAATGGGAACTGTGGTCTAAACCCCAGTTAGTGCTCTCCTTTTCATGAAGTTGCAAAAAAAGTTTACTCTGAGTCTAGAAGTAAATGTATCTTACATTCATATGTCCTATCCTATTCTGGCCTGTGTATTTCAGATTTAATTCATTTGACAACCACCTGTTTGGGATTAATAACATGGAAGCCGAACGTATGGATCCACAACAGAAATTACTGATAGAGTGCACATATAAAGCCCTGGAGGATGCAGGAGTTCCTGTAGAATCTGTCAGTGGCACCAAAACAGGTGTTTTTATTGGTAAGATGAAAATTTCATGGCAGAGAAAGTGTGTTTGAACCTCACAAAGTTTGGAGCAATCCTTCATAACCTTTCAATATGTCATCTAGCACGGATCTAGGCTGGATCTAGACTGGAGATCTAAGCAACTGTGCCATGGCACTACTGGTTACTTTTGGTAAGATTTACCAGGCTACTCTAGAAGTTCATGGTACAATTCTTGTATCTCTTTTTGGTGCTCTTCTTTCTGTGTTCAGGCACTGACTTGAAGCAGGAAACAGTTAAAACTGTGTTCCTAACCCAACCCTTCTTGGGAAAGATACTCCCAAGCCAAGCTGTGATGTTTCACCCTTAAGGGGAAGGGAACGCCTAAGAGGAGTAATTTCTCTGGTCTGCAGGAAAAGTTTTAATAGCAAACACACACTTGGCATGGAAATTGGAATGTTGGTTCCTGACCTGCTCTATCACCAATGGCAGTGGGTTGTGGATAAAGTTGTAGTATGGAAGAAAGGAGAGAAAGGAAGAGGTTAAATAAAGAAAGGGAGAGAGAAAGAGGAAAGGAGATCACCAGTCTTGGTTCCAGTGTTTGTCTGGCCAATGACATGTCCAGTGTCCTGATGGCACTGCGTACCCTATGTGGAGATACCTTTTCACAGATAGGTTTCCCTGCCCTGAAGACAGGTTTCTGTCTTTCTATGCAAATTAGTTATCATGTCTAGTCCCTTCTTTCTGGAGGTCTTCATTCTTGGGTGGTCTTGATCCTGCCCCTCCCCAGACTGTCTGCCCTGATGCTGTCTTTCATTTGTTGATGGGGGCAGAGTGGTCTAAATGTGGCCCAGCGGAAAAGGACCTGGTGATATTGGTGGACAGCAGCTGACCATGAGCCAGCGTGTGCCCAGGTGGCCAAGAAGACCAGTGGCATCCTGGCCTGGATCAGCAATAGTGTGACCACAGGAGCAGGGCAGTGATCTTTCCGCTGTATATGACACTAGTGAGGCCACAAGTTGAGTTCTGTGTCCCCTTCTGGACCTCTCAGTTCAGGAAGGACATTGAGGTCCTGGAGTAAGTCCAGTGAAAGGCAGCAGAAGGGTCGGTAGCACAAGTCCTGTGAGAAGCAGCTGAGAGGGCTGGTGGTGTTTAGCCTGAGAAGAAGAGGCTCAGGGGTGATTTTATTGCTCTCTACAATATTCTGAAGGGAGGGTGTAGTGATATGGGGATCAACCTCTTTCACAGGCAGCTGGAAACAGGATGAGAGGATATGGCCTCAGGCTATTCCAGGGGAGGTTAAATTGGACATTGGGGAGAAATATTTTACTGAAAGGGTGATTGATATTGAAATCAGTTGTGCAGAGAGCTGGTGGAGTTACCATCCCTGGAGGTGTTTGGGGCAAGACTGGACATGGCTTTTAGTGCCATGCTCTAGTCGATATGGTGGTGTTTCACCATACAGTGGACTCAGTGATCTCAGCAGTCTTTTGCAATTTAATTGATTCTTTGATTCTGTAATTGTGTCTCTGTGGAGCACAACAAGGATGTTTATCCCAGAGAAGTGCTACCCTACCTTCTCATGATCCCATCTCATCTTGGTTTTTTTAACAATTCTTGGTTATTGCTGACAAGCCTTGGTCGGCTCCATGGCTATCTGGCAATCAGTGTTTGACACGTACAGATTAGCCCCTTATCTTGTGGAATTCTACACAGGCCTGCACTTTACCCCCAGGATACTGGTTTCCAGTATTACTTTGGTTAAGGTATTCTGGGGGTTAATATCCTTTTTAAATCAGCAGAAATTCTCCTTGTGGATGTTAGAGTGGGACACTTGTCCCACTGCCTTTGTCAGTATCACAAAAGTTACGGAGGAGATATCAGATGCTGTTGAAAGATATTTAAAAGCAGATACTGGAGTAACAGCACATTATTGCTGGTGTAATCTGTCTTTTTAAAAAGGAGTTTTCTGGGCGAGTTTGGCTGATGTACTTATAGGGGAAATGTTTTAGATTACCTTTTAGCCTTTGTGATGGTCTTCTTCCACTGAGGACACTATCCTTGTTCTATGAATAGAACTACTGCACTTTCCACACATGCTCATGGACTTGGGGATCCACAATATTTCGAGCATAGTGTTCCCAGAAAGAGGACACAACTGCTCTCACAGGCCCTGTTCTTCTTTACTATTTCTTACTGGTTGTGAGTGTGAAAAAAATGATAAATACAAAGTATTGGATGTAGTTTGTGCTATGACCTTTAACTTGGTACATCTGAGGAACTGAAGCTAATGTCTTGTAAATTAATGTCTGAACTACCTTCCTTGTAACTTTTTGATAAATATTCTCATAGCTAAACTAAAACAACCTGAGTCTCAAAACTGTATCTCAGTCTCAGACTGAGATACAGGGGTCTAAGCAGACTACCGACATCTTAGCTGCATCCTATAATGAGCTAAGCCATCAGGGAAGGCCATTTCCTGGGCAGATAGTAATTTCCTGTCATTTCACAGTCAGATAGAAATTTCCACTGTCAGGTATGTTTACGCAGGTTAGGTGCAATGGAAATTGCTGTAGCTTTTGCCTTTGACTTGTGTTGGAGCAAAGCTTCAAGACAGGAGCACTGATGCCACGTGGTTTTGTCTTAACATTGAAAACCAAACCACACCATCAGGTTTTGGACTCTGCATGCCTATTGTTGCCTTGGGTTAACTCGACATAACATATCTGATGTTTTCCAGGTCTCATGAATCGAGACTACGAAGTCATAACCAGCAGAGCAGTGAGTGAAATGAATCATTATGATGGTACTGGAGCAGCAATGAGCATTGCTGCCAACAGGGTCTCTTTCACATTTAATCTGACTGGACCATCTCTGACTGTTGACACTGCGTGTTCATCTTTTCTTTTTGCTCTGCACTACGCCTTGCGAGCCATTAAATCAGGTAATGGGACAGAAGAGGTGCTGGACAATGAAATCAGGATTGCTACTGTTTCTACCACCAGGGCCATCTCAACTTGAGTATGTTTCTGTTTGACTCCAGGAGACTGTGAGGCAGCAATCTGTGGTGGGGTGAACTGCATCATCAATCCCTGCACCTTTGTATCCCTCAGTAAAGCCAAAATGATCTCTCCAGAGGGAATAAGCAAGCCCTTCTCCAAAAAAGCAGATGGTTATGGAAGGGGAGAAGGCTGTGGTGTTGTTTTCCTCAAACCACTGAAAAAGGTAAGATTGCTTGTGAAGCAGCCTGAAATAAGACTGGTTGCTTGCCTGAATTGTTTTATCTTCAGCTCTAATAATGTCTATTCCTGAGAGGTTTTTCCAATTCAAATTTAAGATTAAAGCATTTCTTAAGCATTTGTGCACTTCCTCTAGCATAGGAAAAGGATCCCACATTTAAAAGCGAGCATCATGTTCTGGTTGTTCTTGGCTTTGTTGTGGTGTTTTGTTGTCTTCTCTACAGAGAAAGTGTGACATCACCACAAAATCAGTCAGGTAGGGAGGGGCCACAGTGAATTTTCTGGTCAAAAGTCCTTGCTCAAGTTGGGTTGTCTTAGATCGAGTTGTACAGGATGGTGTCCAGATGTTTCTTGACACATTCTGTTTCCAGTGAGGGAGAATCCAATCGCTTTCTGAGCAACCTGTTCTAGTGCTTGGTGCTTGGTCACCTGCACACTGAAGAAATTCTTCCTCATATTCAGGTGTGACTTCCTGCGCATCAGTTTCAACCCATTGCCTCTTGTTCTGTTTCTCAGCACCAACCAAGAGCCTCTGACACCCTCCCTTCAGATCCTGACAAACACTGATGAGACCCCTTCTGTCATCTCTTCTCAAGGCTTAACAGGCCCAGCTCCCTCAGCCTTTCCTCCTAAGGGAGATGTTCCAATCCCTTAATCATCTTTGTAGCTCTCCTCTGGACTCACTCCATTAGCTTCATCTCTTTCTTGAGAGCAGCCCAGAACTGGACACAGCACTCCTGATGTGCACTCCTGATTTGGCCTCACCAGGGCTGAGTAGTGGGGCAGGATCACATCCCTCAACCTGTTGGCAATGCTTTTCCTAATACAGCCAAGGATCCCATCTGCCTTCTTGGACCCCAGTGCACACTGCTGGCTCGTGGACAACTTGTTGTCCTCCAGGATCCCCATGTCCTTCTCCACAGAGCTGCTTTGCAGCAGGCTGACCCCCCAACCTGTCCTGCTGTAGGGGGTTATTCCTCCCCAGGTGCAGGATCCTGCACTTGCCCTTGTTGAATTTCAGTCAGCTCTTCTCTGTCCATCTCTCCAACCTGTTGAGGTCCCTCTGAAGGGCTCCACAGCCCTCTGGGGTATTGGCCACTCCTCCCAGCTTTGTGCTGACAGTGAACTTGCTGAGGAGGGCTCTGCCCCTTCATCCAAGCCTTGATGAATAAGCTAAACAGTATGGGCCCAGGGGATACCGGTAGTGACAGGCCTCCAACTAGACCCTGTGCCACTGATTATCACCCTCTGGGATCTGGCATTCAGCCAGTTCTCAATCCACGTCTCTGTCCACTCATCTAGTCCATACTTCCTGAGTTTTTCTATGAGAATGCTGTGAGACACAGTGACAAAAGCCTTGATAAAATTGAGGTGGACAATATCCACTCCTCCCCCCTCATTCATCCAGGCTGTTCTTTCATCACAGAAATCAATCCAGTTGGTCAAACATGATTTACCTTTAAGGAATCTATGCTGACCACTCTTGATCACCTTATCTTCCTTGTGGATAGAGATGGCCTCCAGAATGAGATGCTCCATCACCTTTCCAGGGGTTGAGGAGAAGCTGAGTGATTGTTAGTTCCTTGGTCCTCCTTCCTACCCTTTTTAAAGACTGGGGTGACATTTGGTTTCTTTCAGTCCTCAGGCATGTCTCATGATCGCCACAACCTTTTAAAGATGATTGTGAGCAGCCTTGCTGTGTTGTTTCCCTACTCTCTCAGACCTTGTGGATGCATCCTGTCAGGGGCCCTGGACTTGAGGATGTTTGTTTGTTTAGGTGTTCTCTGACCCAATCCTACTTGAGCAAGGGAAGGTCTTCCTTTAAGCATCCCTTTATCCTGGTCTCCTGGGTCAGAAATCCCTAAGGGCTGGTCATGTCATTAAAGACAGGTGCAAAGAAGACATTAATAACATTGCCTTCTCTGCATCCTCTGTTTCCATGATTCCCTCTCCATTTACTAATGGACCCATATTATCCTTAATTTTCCTTTTGTTGTGATGGGTTTGAAAAAGCCCTTTTTGTTGTCTTGAAAATCCTTGGCCAGATTTAATTCCAGATGGGTCTTGGCCTTTCTAGTCTCATTTCTGCTTACTCTGATAACCTCTCTACATTCACTCTGAGTGGCCTGATCTTGCTTCCATCTCCTGTATATTTCTGGCTTATATTTGAGTAATGACAGGAGTTCTTTATTCATCCACAGGGGTTTGTTGCACCCTTTATCTGCTTTCTCTCTTATTGGGATGCACTGTCCTTGAGCCTGTAGGAAGTGAGCCTTGAAAGTCCACCAAATTTCTTGGACCCCTCTTCCCTTCAGAGCCTTCTCCCATGGGATTCTTCTCTAAAGATGCTAAAGTTAGCTCCCCTGGAGTCCCTGTTTGAAATCTTGCTCTCTGTCCTGCTACCTCTTCCTTCAATACTGAACTCTACAATCTCATGGTCACTGCAGCCAGGGCTGCCCAACCATCATATGTCCAACGAGGCCTTCCCTGTTTATTAGTATAAGGTTGGGCAGCCGAACATTCCCTGTGGGATCCTCCACTACCTGTGACAGGAAGAAGTCACCAGTGCTTTCCAGGAACCTCCTGCACTGCTTGTGCTTTGCTGTTTTACCTCTCCAGGAGATGACAGGGTAGTTAAAGCCCCCCAGGGACCAGGGCCTGTGGCTGTGGGGCTGCTTCCAGCTGCCTGTAGAATGCCTCATCCAGTCGCTCCTGATCAGGCAGCCTGTAGGAAACACCCACAGTGGTGTCACCCTTACTGGCCCACCCTTTTATCCTCACCAAGGCAGAGCTCAGTACACTCCAAGTGTTACCTCACATTGAGGGTAACTCCAACACTGCACCTTCCTGGTCTGTCTCCCCTGAACAGCCTGTGGCCCTTCATGACAACATTCCAGTCACAGGAGCTATCCCACCATGTCCATAATTGCAATGGGATCAAAGCCCAGTGGCTGCATGGTGACCTCTAGTTCCTCCTGTTTGTTCCCCAAACAGTGTGCATTGGGGTACAGCACTTAGTAGAAGTCTTTGATGGTGACAATATCCCATTGAGGGTGTGAAGGGATGTCCCACAGTCCTGTCTAGTGGTGGTGGTTTTGACTGCTGATGCTTGATCAAGGTATTCCCTCATAAGCCTTCTTTTGGTACTAAGGTGTTTCCCTGATATTTGCCTGTTAGCTTCTATTATCTCAGGAGCCCTTGGCTTGTCAATAAGACTGCTGGTGTGCTCCAGTGTGGCTGATACATCTCAGAGTCAACTGCAGAGGGGCCTGAGAAGTACCCTATCCTGCTAACTTTTCCATACTATCCCCTTGTTTGCTAGGGACAAGCCTGATATTACCACCCCCACCATCATAACCAGTTCCTTACTCAGAGAGGTGAGCCCCATCTGATGCCAGCATGCTTGGCTCTGCAAAGGCTGTACCATTGTTAAAACCCCCAAAATCTTGGTGGTGACACCAGCTGCAGAGCCATGTCTTAGTAGACTCAACCCGTCTGTTTCTTTCTGTACGGATGCTTTCAAGTATTGCTGTTTTCAATATTTTTTGTTCAATATTGCTACTTTGAACTGGAAGTATGGAGAAGAAAATAACATGTGCCTCAGGTTTCCTTAGCAAACATCCCAAATGCAAAATCTTTCTAGATCACACTCAGACTGTTTGCTGCCATTACCTCACCCTGCTACATGGAGGTTAAGTAAGGGGTAGTAGTCTGTGGGTGGCATTAGGCTTGGAAGGTTCTTGGTGACTTCTTTAACCACAGACTGCTAGTATTATTAAGGAAAATTTAACTTTTTATGGAACAGGCAAAGGAAGACTACAGCAAAATCTGGGGTGTGATAAACATCAGTGCAGTCAATCAGAATGGCAGGTCCATGACTCCAATCACGAGACCCTCTCAAATAGAGCAAGAGAAGTTACTGCGCAGCATTTATGAAAGTCATGTTGATCCCTCAGTTGTGCAGTACATTGAAGCCCATGGCACAGGAACTGCTGCTGGAGATCCTACTGAAGCTGAGAGCCTGGGCAGTGTCATTAGCAAGAACAGGTCTTCCCAAGTTTCCATTCTGAAAATTGGTTCAGTGAAAGGAAATATTGGACACACTGAATCAGCTGCTGGAGCAGCTGGGTTAATCAAAGTGCTCCTGATGATGCATCATGGAAAGATCGTTCCATCCTTGCATTACTCAAAGGAGATGAGCAGCATCGATACAGAGAAATTAAATCTTGCTGTTGCTACAGCTGTGGAGCCCTGGGAAGAATCCAGTGAGTATGGAAGAGTAGCTGGCATCAACTGCTTTGGATTTGGAGGAACCAATGCTCATGTTGTAGTCAGGCAGGTGAAGCAGCCAGAGCCTCTTCCTGCCTTTAAGAAGCCCCTGGAATTAGTTCTGCTGTCAGCAGCATCCCCTAAGTCCCTTCAGATGACAATGGCCAATACAGCTGAGCAGATGAGCACAAGGAGTTCTGTAACTCTCCCAAGCCTGGCCTATACCTCCGCCTGCAGAAGAAGCCATGCCAGCTACAGGTATCGAAAAGCATTTGTCACAAATTCCCTCCAACACTTGCAGCAAGAGCTTAAGTTGGCAGCAAGCACAGAACCTGCCATGTCCAAAGTGGACCCACAGCTGGTGTTTGTGTTCTGTGGCAATGGCGTAACGCTGAAAGAGTTCAGTGAGTCACTGCTGAGCTCAGAGCCGGTGTTCAGAGACAAGTGTAAGGAGATAGAAGACCTTTTTCAGCAGCACGCTGCCATCAGCTTCCTGCCAGCAAGAAATCGTAGCCCAAAGGACTTGTTGAATCCAGAGGTTTCCCAGCCCTTGCTGTTTGCCCTGCAGGTTGCTGTGGCTTCCCTCCTGAAGCACTGGGGTGTTAAGCCCGTTGCTGTTGTTGGCCACTCGGTGGGGGAAGTTGCTGCGGCACATATTGCTGGGTACCTTTCCCTGGCAGATGCAGTCAAAGTGATTTATCACCGGAGCAGGCTGCAGGCAAAGACTGGCAGTGGCAGAATGCTGGTGGTTGGAAACATCCCTGTTGAAGAGATTGCTGAACGCCTGCACCCCTACTCAGGAAAGGTGTGCATTGCTGCTTTCAACAGCCCCATTTCCTGCACCTTGTCTGGGAGCATAGATGCTGTGGAAGCTGTCCAGAGAGAGTTAGCTGAAGCTTTCAGGCAGAGGAACATCTTTCTTCATGTTTTAAATGTTCCAGCTGCATACCATAGCCCCAGCATGGATATGATACTTGGGGAGCTGGTGGAGCAGATAGAGCCTTTAGAAAAGCAGAAGGGGGAAATAGAAGTGATTTCGACACTGACTGGGGTGGCTGCATCTGAAAATGACTTTACTCAGGGCAAATTCTGGGCGCGACACACTCGCGAGCCTGTTGCTTTCTCACAAGCCATCCAAACTGCAGCCAGCGGCAGGGAAAACGTGGTGTTTGTGGAAATAAGTCCTCACCGAGCACTGCAGCGAAGCATAAAAGAAACGCTAGGAAAAGACACAAAGGTGCTGTCCTCTTTGCAAACGGATGCAGAATATCAGACACTCTTCACCCTGGTAGGAAATCTGTTTGAACTGGGATTCAATCCCCACTGGCAGCACTTTTATAATGGGTATCAAAGTGTTCCTTTGGCCATTCCACAGTATCAATTTGATCGCCAAAAACTCATGGATTATCTGGATACCCATCAACAAACAAGTCAAAGAGGTGTCAGTGCCAGTCATGCTTTGATTTATGGTATAAACAGCGACAATGTGGAGTTTGGCTGTCTGGTGTCCCAGGACACAACACCGTACTTATATGAGCACAAGAACAATGGGGTGGCCTTAGTCCCTGGTGCTTTCTATGTGGAGCTTGGTCTAGCCTCTGTGATGAGCAACTCAAGACCTAAAGTGCCTTTGAGCTCTTGCCAGCTAAGTATCAGTTTTTCTGCACCGTGTGTTCTTACACAGAGTTCCCAAGTGCTAAATATCAAGCTAAATCCACAAGAAGCCATGACAACCTTTGAGGTGCTCTCTTCCTCCAATGTGGTTTATGCTGCTGGCCAAGTGGCAAAGGGGCTTGAAGGTGTGGTGGAAGAAAGCAGCATCTCCTTCCCAGCCATCTATCGAAGATGCAGGTCAGTGATTAGCAGAGAGGAGGTTTATGAAGCACTGTCTCAGGTTGGCTTTCAGTATGGCTCCGTATTCAGGCAGCTCAGTGATGTTCATTATTGCCAGGAGCTAAAGGAAGCAATAACAAGCATAAAGGTGAATGAGGAGACCGTCAGAGACATGTACAGCTGCTGCATCCACCCAGTGCTGCTCGACTGTTTTCTGCAGATGACTGCTGTCCTGACCTCAAGGACAGCACAGTCCAGAGCAGGTTTCCCTTCAGGGATAGGCAGCCTGGTGGTGCTCCGCCCGCTGGAGGAGGAAATGATGATATACATGAGAATGAGCAAATCCACTGGGAACTGCCTTGAGGTCTGTGGATGCTTTGTGGACAAACACGGCTCGGTTTTGGCTGAGCTCAAGCGCGTTGCCATCACTTTCATGAAGGAAGTGTCTTCCAGAGACAATGAGTTCCTGTTTGAAAACAAGTGGAAAGAAGTCTCTCTTTCACAGACGATTGGACATCTTGGGTTTAAGCCCAGAGTCCTTGTGTTTGCAGACAAATTTGGGATAGCTGAGCAGCTCAAAAAATACTTGCATCCCGCTTCAAGATATATTGTGTATGACAGCTGGGAAGGCGATACACAGAATAAAATGAGAGCAGAGGTTAAGGATTATGATGAAATCCTCTTCCTGTGGGGAATTCAAAAGTTAAATGAAGATTTCCCAACAAAAGCGGTAGATCAGTTGGCAAAGTGCTGCGAAGCTTATCGCCAGGTAGTGGTGGCCCTAAGAGAGAAGACATCGCGCTGCTCCATCAGAGTGATCACCTACAGAACAACAGAGAGATATGTGGACCACGTTAACTGTGGGTTTGCACTGTATGGCATGACCAGAACTTGCATCGTTGAAGTTCCAGAAATCACATTTCAGTTGATTGACCTCAGCTCCTCCACTTCCCTGGACATCTCAGTGTTAGCAGATGTTCTTGTCAAATACAAAGGTGGGGACTATCCAGAAGTTTGCATCAGCCAGGGAAGACTTTATGTGTCTGAAATCAGACGCACACCTTTTGTAGATGCAGATTACATCCAACCCATAAGATCGCTCCAGAAATCACAACCTTTCACATTGTACACTTCTGATCCATATGCAGTGAAAGATTTGTCTGGAGAATTATCCACCAGCGCTGCTACTGAGCTTGACAAACACAGTGTTGAAATTCAAGTGGATAAAATTTGTCTGCATTCAGAAGATTATTTTCCCATTAGTGTTTCTAGCTGCAACTTTGGGAATACACTCTATTGGAACTCACAAGCAGGAGACAAACACAGGCTTCTAGGCCTTGATTTCAGTGGCACAGTCACTGCAACAGGCACTGATGTGAAGAAAGTGAAAGTGGGAGATCATGTGGTTTCATGTTATCCCACTGCTGCATCATCCAGAGTTCAGATTCCAGGAACAGTTTGTTTCAATACAAAAAAATTCCTGTTCTTCCAGAATGTTCCTTGTATGTCATACTTCATCATTGCATGGGAAATCTTCACTCAGAGGTTACCCAAGCGGAACCATGGCAGAACATTGGGTATTATTACTACAGAGCCATCATCAGTTTTGTGCCATGTTCTTTCTGCAGCAGCACGAGAGTTGGGTTGGAGAACAGTCCTTGCAAAACCCACTCCTGACATGTTTCAACATATCAACCTGTGCAATGCCCTTGTTATTCTTCCTCTAGTCAACAGACTGTCTTGGGAGGATCTGTCCCAAATGCACTTTCTTAAAGATGTGGTGATCATGTGTGGCAATCAACAGTCTGAATGTATCCAGAATGTCAGTGAAATTGATCATGAAAACATCAGCTTTCATATCCTCACCATTGCCAGCCTTTTCCGGAAAGCACCTCTAAAGGAATTGCAGAAGACCGTACATGCCTGGATCAGTTCCATGGATACAAAACAGTTTCGACATCTCTCAGGTTCTGTTTTTCAGCAAACTGAGAACTTTGAAGGGCTAAACCCTGTGACATCCTATTTCGCCTGCACTTCTGTGCCCCTTGCTGTTCTGAGCAGGCAGAAGGACATGAGTGTGCTTTCAGACATCCCCTTGTACGAGCCCCAGAAGCAGCTGTTTAAGCAGAATGCAGTTTATGTAGTAGCTGGGGGGCTCACTGGACTTGGCTTTGAAACAGTGAAATTCATAGCTGAGAATGGAGGAGGGTGTATTGCAATACTCTCCAGGAGAATTCCCAGCAGTGAGAAGCAAGAAGAGATGAAGGCTTTGCAGCAGCGGTACAAAGGGAGCAAAGTGGTGTCTGTGCAGTGTGATGTGACTTCGACCAGTGATGTTGAGAAAGCTTTCCGGTCCATTGCCAACACCTTTGTGGGGAGTCCGATCAAAGGGGTATTCCAAAGTGCTGTGGCTTTACATGATGGCCACCTTGAAGTCCTGAAGCTGCCTGACTTTCATAAAGTGCTGAGCCCAAAAGTAGCAGGGACCCTAAACCTTCACTGGGCTACCAGAGGCCAGGAGCTTGACTACTTTGTGTGCTACTCGTCTGTCACTTCCTTTCTGGGCAATGCCACCCAGACAAACTATGCAGCTGCAAACTCTTTCCTGGACGTCTTCTGCCTCTACAGGAGGAACTGTGGCCTTTCAGGCCAGGCCATTAACTGGGGTGCTTTGAACCTTGGCATTCTGCTCAATCAAAACCACATTCAGAGCATTCTGGAATCCAAGGGCATAGACATTCTGCAAGTGCATGAAATTCATGACTATCTCAGGAAGACCTTACTTATAAACAACCCGCAGCAAGCTGTTGTCAAACTGAACTTTCAAACCTTGAAACATCATGTTTTTACTCAGATTATTTCTCTCAACAGTCGCTTCCTATCCCTTATGTCAGAAGATTTCAGGAACAAGATTGAAGCCTCTGAGGGAACTGAAGTGCCAGAGACTGCCTTTCTCAAATCTGAGGACTACATCACCTCACTGGTGTGTGACCTCACAGGAGTGAACGCAGATGAATTAACCATGAACACGCCACTTTCATCCTTGGGCATTGACTCTATGTTAGCTATGACAATTCAGAACCGTGTCTTTCAGCAGCGGAAGGTGGACATACCCCTTGTGAAACTGCTTGATCCTCACACAACTCTGTCAAGTTTAGTGGTAGTTTTAGAAGAAACAAGCAGTGCAAATGGAACAGCTGAAAAGAAGAATACTTTGGTTGAAAGTGCAGAAAATGGGAGTCGGCTGTAAGAGTCTTCCCAATCAGGAATTGTGTAACTTCGACAATACTCAGACCCTTTGCAGCATTTCAGAGTATATCTGTCATTGCAGGCAGGGCAGAACACCTGGTAGTTCTGAATGCACTCTTCTGCACTGACTCAAAAAAACCCACACCAGCTTCTTTTGCCATTATTCTGCTAGGTGTTTTAATTTCAGTAAATTGTTTGACTTGTTACTGTTTGTACCTCTACATTATGAGTATACATGTAAAGCAGGATAAGATTGTTTTGGCACTATTGAATTCTTTATGTATTTTTCTTTTTTTTTTTTTTTTCTATATTAACAAGTAACTCAATTATCAAGTAATTTGATTATGCAATGTGTATACATACCTGCATGTTTTTGAAAGTCCTTTAGATTTTGTAAACCTCAAGGTTTCTTCTCAAAAGGAAACTTGATTTTTTTCCTTATGTTTTCAAATATAATAAAAATGTACCAGGTACAAATCATACAGTAAATCAACTGGATTTTAAAATTAATTAACCATTTTATGAAAACTGAAATAAACAAGAATAGCAGAAGAGTTTAAAAAGCAAAGGTTTAAGTGTCATTTCTTCTTATTTTATTGTTTTTTCCTTCGTTTACTCCCATAGTTTAAATTTTCCTAATCCAAACTTGCGCTCTTATTTTCTTCCAGTGAGACCTACCTCACACATTTGAAAGGAGAGCCCAGAGATGGAAAAATTTAATTATATTTATGCAATAGGGATCCAATTCTACAAGTTCCAGTACCCTTTAAAATGTTTTACAATTAAAAACCAGAGCACTGTATTCAGTTTTAAATCTTACTATAGTAAATAATTTTCATACTTCTAAGAAGGCATCTTCTGTTGAGAACTTAACAGCAAATGCTCTGCATTGAATTCCAACAGAATATAGTTTGCTATACTGCATGCTGTCATTACCTGTAACTTTATATACCACCTGAAATTCATGAGGAGATAGATGACAGTCTTATCTACTGCTTTGAACACAGAGCCTCTTCAGTTAGTCTCTTCAGGTCAGGCCAAATCATTCTACCTAAATCTGCAGTGAGAATAGTACTTTCTATTACACACAGGAAATTACAAATGCCTTTGGTCAAGCAGGAATCAGCATTTTAGATTAATCTTTTCCTACAGGACATGCTAGTGGTATTAAATCCTATGGTGTAAGATAAATTCAGTGTTAAGCCTTCTCTGCAAATGATATCTAAGAGAGGTACTTCCACAGCTACTCACCAAATTATACACTACTAACATTATCCTAGAGAGTCACTGTTAACATCCTGGGGCTTCCGAAGAGAAATAAGAGCAAGAACGGTACACTAGATTAATTATAAAATATTTGTTCTATACAGGGGAAATGCTTTTGCTTGTTTTGGAACTGTTTACTAATTATACAGTGCATTTAATGAGAAAATGTATATTTTTATATCTCCTTTGTCTAAAGTGGAGGGAAATTTTTAAAGGACTTTTCAGGAAATGTATAGAATAGTTTAAGTTGGAGGAGACTTTTAAATGGGCTTAAAACTCATGCCGGCTCTCCTGAAAAGCTATATCAGGTTCACCGTGTCTGTGGACAATATCTATCAGGACAGGCTAGACCAATTCTGAGCTCAGAAGACTGTCTTAAAAGTCAGAATCACAATACAGATACACTTTATTCAGGAGAAACTGGAGTCCCTTTAGGATTACTGAGCCTGGTGCTGCCAGTGATCTGGATGGACAATGTAGTCAGGATTTAAGCCTGGAACAATACTTGATCCTGGATTTAAGTGAAAACTTTCCCTGGTCATATGGTATTCAGATGAAAGACAGCAGATATTTGCTGCCATTCAGGTTTGCTGCTCTAAAAATGCAGTAAAGTGTTTGCATGGCTCTTCCTCTGTGTGTTCTCAGTGCAAGCATAAAAGGGATTTCATCTCTTCAGAACTGGTTATCAAATAAACCAACTATAGACAAAACACTCAAATCCCAGCAGAGATAGGAACAGCTGACAGATCTCACAGAGCAGACAGGCTGCTTTTTTTCCATCTGCAGTGTTAATTTTGACAATTTTGACAGCAGCTTGTGACCCTGGAAGAAAGAGCCTTTTCTTGTATCATTTTCATGAAGAGTTTTTGCAAAAGGTGGCATCCTCAATGCAAAGTTTATCACTCACCAAAAAAAGAAAAAAATAAATCTTATCCTAGAAAAAAACATGAGGTGAATTTGAAGAGCTGTACTCTAGAAAGTCTTTGAGGCCAGCAATCTCCTAATCACATCATTTTCAGCATATGTCAATCATGTAGTTCTAGACATGGACTCCCCTAATTTGTTATGACAGACTGAAGTCCAGCAGACAAAATCTAGAAGATACCATGGATTTCATGGTGCAGAACACTATTTCTGGTAAACCCAAAAAAGCGGTTTCAGGAAAGTAAAGCCAATATGGTTCAGAAGGAGATGCATAATCTGGAATAGAGCCATACTTTCTTCTTAGAGCAAGGGTTCTTATCAATTTCCTATGAGCCAAACTTCCTGGTTTAGGACAAAGTGCAGTGGAAGACAGATGCTGGTCTGAATATAAGTAAATCAACCTTATAAAGATGTCTAAGTTATACTCCTTATGCACAACTGACTTTCCAAGCCCTGTAGCTGCAATGTGTGTTTCATGTACAGAGTGACAACTAGTGGCTTCAGGGGTTGCAGTTGTAAGAGAACTGTGCCTTGCTCAGGGTAGTATGTATCTCAAAAAACCAAGTAACTTGGAATTACATGAGGTTAAAAGAGTCAATTTAATTGTAGAGAAGGATTTGGAGCTGGCCAACATGGACAGGGTCTGATGTGAAAAGAATGGAGGAATGGGGGATTGTGTAGGGCCATTATAGAAAAAACGTCTCAAACTAGCAATAGAAAACACAGCTGAGCAACTGAATGCAAGAAATCAATTGCTTTCTCCAGACTGGCCAAGTTATCTGCCCATAGAAATTTCAAGTTTTTTTGTGCTTTTGGTTTTGGCACTCAGCAGAGGAAATATCTGTCTTCATCTTTTAAATGTCCCAAGTGTGTTCCATAGCTTGAGTCCACTACTAGAAACTATGGGGAAACCCTCTGAATTTAAACACATAGGAGTGGATTCCTCACTGCCTGGGGTTGCTGCTTCTGCAGAGGATGGCACTGAGCAATGCATAAAAAACATGAGGCTGTGTTGGTTTTAGGCAAGCAATAGCAAACAAATAGGAGAAAAAAAATGAGAGTAAACACATCCTCAAGATTATATAATAGACACTCTGCAGAAAATAAGGATTACTCCTCCTCATGCACTAATACTGGATATCACAAACCTGTTTGATCTGGTGTGTAATCCAGACTGGTAGCCTATCTGTACATCGTTTGCTCTTTCCCTGAATCACTTGTCTCAGTGTCCCAGTGCTGGTTCCCCAGTACCCATTTGATCACAAGAAACTCATGGCCTGGCTAGCCTTGACCATATGAACAATGGCTGATAAGAAGCAAACGAGGATGTTTTAGGCAAAGGGTTAGCCTGGTGTGATGGGGTCTGCACTGTGAAACTTAAGGGACACAGCTCCACTGGTCATGGCATGGGGCTGTGCTTGTAGACTGAAGGCATCATGCTTCTCCATGGTTTTCAGTGGGGAGCTCCAGCCCCAGAGCCATTTCCCAGCGATGGTGCCTCCTGCCTGTGAGCACTTCCCAAGGCTGACACCCCTGCACTGTGCAGCTGGACAGGGCCAAGTGCAGCAGGAAGCCCTCTGCCCATTGCATCCCATCTCTGGGGCTGGAGGCAATGCCTTGTTTCCACTAGCCACAGGGGGTCCCTGCAGTACTGCAGTGGCCTAAAGTCTTTGAACCCTCAAAGTCTTCAGTTCTGGTCCCATGAGTGCCCTCAATCTCACCCTGTTCCCCAGATCTCATGTGTTTCTCCTTACTCCCTGGGAGCTGAAAAATGGGCTGCAGGAGACAGATACCACATGAAACATATTTAGTCATGCAGCTTCCCTTCCCTTCCCTTCCCTTCCCTTCCCTTCCCTTCCCTTCCCTTCCCTTCCCTTCCCTTCCCTTCCCTTCCCTTCCCTTCCCTTCCCTTCCCTTCCCTTCCCTTCCCTTCCCTTCCCTTCCCTTCCCTTCCCAGAGGCCAGGCCATGCTGGGTGAGCTGTCCCTGCCACATTCCCCACATAGCTCCTGCCATGGCCTGGCAATTCTGCACCCTTCCCTTGCACCAGCACTGGGCTGGGAGCCTGTCAGCTGGACAGGAGGATGATGAGATGCCAGCTCCAGGAAAAGGAGTTCCTGAAAAATTTCAGCAGCCAGTTGCCTGCTCAGTTTCTCTTTTTCCCTTTTTTTCTTTTCATAAGGCTATTTTGATGGTTTTAATTGCCATGTTTATTAGTTGCTGAAGCCTTGGCAGCCCTTGATCTTCTGGCTCAAATTTGTGGTAAGTCATGACCACAGCAGCCAGATGAAAACTGAAATGCTAGCTTGGGTCAGAATCCTCAAAACCAGGGAAGCAAAAACAATATTGGAACCTGACAAAGGCTTACAACTATGAAACCTCTAAGGGAAAGCAGTTAGCTCTGGACAGTGTGTAGGAAGCTAGAAGAGATTTGTTTAAGGATTTTTATTTCTGTCCACCATATTGATCAAACTCAAAGAAAACATGCTAAGAGACAATCCAAGGCAGGAGATAGTCTCCCAAAACCTTTGTTAGCAAACACTTATTTAGCCTGATCTTTGAAATATTCCAGCAATGACAATACCACAGCACCCTTAAGCAACCTGCTTCAGTGCTTCAATACACTTAGTGTAAAGAAAGCTTTTCCTGATGCATTGCACTGCTTCTTGATACTTCCCTCTTTGCTGTATTTCCTTCTGTTCCAATGGAATATTTTGGTTCTTTATGTGGCTCTTTTGAAGGTCTGAAGATCTTTTTTTGGTTTCTTAAAGCTTTGAAGCAACTTGGTTTGTTTCATATTTATCGCTTGCTCATGACTCAGTTCCAAAATATGTTTCTATTTCCCCAAATTATTTCACTGATGTACATTCATTATGAAACTATTTGGATTGCATATTTTTAAAGCTGCTCATTGATATAAATATTCTCCTATGAACTGGAACCAGCTGTCTGTGAACCACATTGATAAAACTGATTCAGTAAAAATTATCATGTAAGAATTGACCTTGGCTGTTACACAGTCTACACATGCTTACACTTTCCTCTAGTGATTTTCCTGATATTAGTTATAAATTCAAAGCTGGGTTAATGTTTTGGCAAAATATTCAGAGCTTCCCAACTTGGCTACCTAATGAGCACCAAAACCAGATGTTCATCCTGACATTTTGAAGCAGTAGCAAATACATTTACCGTACAATTAGCAAGTGACAGAAATCAATATTTTTTAACTGTGCAGTAGAAAAAAAATGGGAGAGGATCTGGTTTTTTTTACCCAATGACAAGACGGATTTTTCAGAATTTCCTAATTTTCTGAAAAGCAGAGCAAAACACTCTCTTTGGCAATATATGAGAAAAAAAAAGGGAACACTGGTTGTCTTCCCTGCGGTCAGGTCAGGGAAGTTTTACAAAGTAAAACAGAAGGCATACATGGAAAACTTCTAAATATCCTACCTTCTGATGATCTTGGAAATACTTGGAAATTGCTTTCAGTGAGGACAGAAGTCTAGTTTCAGATAGAAAGAGGAGTGTATCATGACCTTAAATGTACAATTAATGGCTTTGATTCTTCTGCTTTGAAGGAAAGGACCTAAATCACTGCCAAGTTAAACTGAAATTAGAGGACTTTCCACATCAGTTCATCAAGGAATGAACATGCTGCTGTCTGCTAGAAGCTGCTGGGTCCAGCACAGGGAGGAAACAGCCATTTTTCCCCTCATCCTTCAGGCTTTAAAGTGACTTTGTAAGCAACACTTTTAACCAGTTGCTACTTAAAATTTTCATCACATAAGCCTGTGGGTTGAGTATTCTTTTGGCTTCTTGTTATTGTCAGTCCTAATCCTGCCATATTGTTAAGGGCTCTGCTGTTATTAAGCACTGTGCCAATACCTCTCAAAGCTACAACTCTCAGCTTTCCAAACACAGTGGTAAATTTTTAAGTAATGTTTTCAGTCATGCCAAAATGACTCAGGCTCTAAGCCAGAAAGGACTTTTGCCAGTATGTTTATACTGGTAAAAACATTTATTCCTTCATTCAGCCTCACTGAGTGTCTGCCTGTGCTTCTACATGCCAAAGGGCAAGAGACAAGGAGATACATCCTTGCAAGTCTTTCAGTTCATCCTTCTTTTAATGTGCTGCTGAGTTACTTTGCATACACGGGGTATCAAGAATAGTGCCAGAAATACACGCACATATCTGTCTCTCCCTGACAGGAACACTCAATTCTTTGTGAGATTTACAGTGAGAAGAGCAAATGTTTTGGGACAGTGACTTCTGGCTTTTCCCTGCCAAGCTCCTGTGCCTAAGTAATTTATTTGCAGAGCAGATCTCTCAAAACTGACAGATCCTGATCATACTAAGCTGATGAAATAAATGCATCTCCTGCCAACTTAAGAGATATTTCTCAGATAATCCACTCTACTGGCAGGACAGCATCTCTCAAGAATTGTTTCCCAAAGGCATTCCAGTAGATTCAGTGCCGGAGCTTGCATGAGCTCCAGGTCGCAGCTGAGATGGGGCAAATCAGCACCGTCAGAGCCACACTGTGAGTTAATAGCCCCACAGAGCTGATGCCCTAGGGCCAACACAGAGAGGTGCAGCTGGGTGCAGGGGCATGCTGAGAACAGCAGCCAGAGAAACAGCTCAGCTTCACTGTAGTCAAATGTCTCCTCCCATTCCATGCCACAATGCCTGAGGTCCCCCAGTATGGTCCTACGTTAGGAAAGCAAGGTGCATGGAGATCATTAGCAAAGGTGCAAGAAGTGGGCTTCTGACACTGTCTTGAACTATTTTCCAAGAGTAACTGGATCTGTTTTCCTCCGCAGCTGTGCATACTTCTGTGCAAGTTTATGCATGAACATTCACTTAGGAGTAAGAATTTCCTATCTTGACTTAATTAAAGTTACTTAAAAAAATAAATCTCCTTAAATTAAGTCAAGAGTCTTATTTTTTCCTCATGTAGCTTTGTAGCAGGGTTGCTGGAAGCATGAATTAGACCAGATGTAGACAGTTCAGTACCAGAGTTTGTGATGAGGAAATGCTCTTGTTAACTGATCATCTGAGGATTTTGCAATACATTTCTCATCAACAGTCACAAGCAGCAAAACACTCCAAGGCCTAAGCCACAGTAGCATGGATGGATGACATAATCCATAAACATCTTGCCATGGCCTCTGATTATACTAGAAAATGGCTAGTTTAACTTCAAGCACAAATCTCATCACAGGACTTGACCCAAATCCACAGGAGTTTTTCCGGGATCAGGGAGAATTCACAGTTTGGGCAACAGTAATGGCAATGCCTGGCTTCTTGCCATTACAGTTCATCAGAAAATAATTATGAAAGTCATGTTGGTGATACCTACAAAGTGCCTGTAAAGGCACATCAAGTAAAGATACTCTGCTCCCTCTGCTACCTACTCCTGTACACAGACAGATGTTATTTCTCAGCCCGTTGGCTGCTCATCCTTTTACACAGGAAAAAATACATTCCAACTCTTAGTCTAAAGACAGCAAAAATTCTGGAGAAGTGCAGCAACTAATATTTACTAATCTACTAGGAGCAGTTTTTCTTTGCTGGTCTCCAAAGGAAAGAGAGCTTGTTTAACCGGGAGAAGAGACCGATCCGCAGGTGCTGCACGCTCCTTTCAGGCAGCTCTAGAGAGCGATAAGGTTCCCTGAGCCTCCTTTTCTCCAGGCTAAACCCCCACCGCTGCTCCATCAGCTGTTTCTCATCGGCTTTCTCATCAGACATGAAAATACATATAACTATCCTGTATACAGAGTGCTTTCCAGTGTGTTTGTGCACCCAAAGACGGAAGGCCTTTTCCCACAAACACCCCGTCACCTTCCCGGCGCTCTTGGCGGTGGGCAGCAGCGCTGCAGTACCGCTGCAGTACCGGCCGTACCGCTGCAGTATGGCTGCGGTACCAGCAGTACCAGCAGGACCGCTGCAGTACAGCTGCAATACCGGCAGTACTGCTGCAGTACAGCTGCAGTACCGGCAGTACCGCTGCAGTACCGGCACTACCGGCAGTACTGCTGCAGTACCGGCAGTAGGCTGCAGTACCGGCAGTACCGGCAGTAGGCTGCAGTACCGGCAGTACCGCTGCAGTACCGGCAGTACCGCTGCAGTACCGGCAGTACCGGCAGTAGGCTGCAGTACCGGCAGTACCGGCAGTACCGGCAGTACTGCTGCAGTACCGGCAGTACCGGCAGTACCGGCAGTAGGCTGCAGTACCGCTGCAGTACCGGCAGTAGGCTGCAGTACCGGCAGTACCGGCAGTACCGCTGCAGTACCGGCAGTAGGCTGCAGTACCGGCAGTAGGCTGCAGTACCGGCAGTACCGGCAGTAGGCTGCAGTACCGGCAGTACAGGCAGTAGGCTGCAGTACCGGCAGTAGGCTGCAGTACCGGCAGTACCGCTGCAGTACCGGCAGTAGGCTGCAGTACCGGCAGTAGGCTGCAGTACCGGCAGTGCCGCTGCAGTACCGGCAGTAGGCTGCAGTACCGGCAGTACAGGCAGTAGGCTGCAGTACCGGCAGTACCGGCAGTACCGCTGCAGTACCGCTGCAGTACCGGCAGTACCGGCAGTAGGCTGCAGTACCGGCAGTACCTCTGCAGTACCGGCAGTACCGCTGCAGTACCGGCAGTACAGGCAGTAGGCTGCAGTACCGGCAGTACCGGCAGTGCCGCTGCAGTACCGGCAGTACCGCGGCAGTACCGGCAGTACCGGCAGTGCCGCTGCAGTACCGGCAGTACCGGCAGTGCCAGTGCAGTACCGGCAGTGCCGCTGCAGTACCGGCAGTAGGCTGCAGTACCGCGGCAGTACCGGCAGTACCGGCAGTAGGCTGCAGTACCGGCAGTAGGCTGCAGTACCGGCAGTAGGCTGCAGTACCGCTGCAGTACCGGCAGTACGGCTGCAGTACCGGCAGTACCAGCAGTACGGCTGCAGTACCGGCAGTAGGCTGCAGTACCGGCAGTACGGCTGCAGTACCGGCAGTGCCGGCAGTAGGCTGCAGTACCGGCAGTACCGGCAGTACCGCTGCAGTACCGGCAGTCGGCTGCAGTACTGGCAGTAGGCTGCAGTACCGGCAGTACGGCTGCAGTACCGGCAGTACCAGCAGTACGGCTGCAGTACCGGCAGTAGGCTGCAGTACCGGCAGTAGGCTGCAGTACCGCTGCAGTACCGGCAGTACGGCTGCAGTACCGGCAGTACCAGCAGTACGGCTGCAGTACCGGCAGTAGGCTGCAGTACCGGCAGTAGGCTGCAGTACCGGCAGTAGGCTGCAGTACCGCTGCAGTACCGGCAGTACCGGCGGCGCGCGGCAGGGGGCGCGCACAGGCCGCGTTCCCGGTCCCGGCGTTCCCGGCCCCGGTCCCGGCGGGAAGCGGCGGCGGGAGGGGCCGGGCGCGGACGAGGCGGCTCCTTCGTGGGCCCGGTGGCGGCCACGCTGAGGACCGGAATCACCGCTGATGGTGTTGGGAGCACGTTTTGCTGCCGCTCGGGAGACCTGTCAGCTTTTCGATGGGCTTGATGATCTCAGAGGTCTCTCCCGGCCGAAACGATTCCGTGACTCTGCGGCACTGAAAGCTGGAGTGGCTGTTTCAAGGGCTGCATCACAGGCACCTGCGATGCTGAGGGTGGATTTGAGGAAAAAACTGGGCCCTGGGGAACCAGCGATGGCTGGTTAAAAGGTCACCGATTTTTTGCTTGGAAAGGGTGGTAGAAAACCTTGAGCAGACCCTGTTGTGAATCTCTTGATCAGGCAATGTGTGAAGTGCTTGGTTAATGTAAAACACATAATTATAGTGGTTTCTTTTAAGTGTGCTATAATTTAATAGTTAAGAGCCTGGTTAGTGATGACATGAAGGAATGGATGATAGCACACAAATATTAGGAAGAATACTGTATTAGCTTTGGAGGAATTGTGAGGACCCTATTATGAGTTCTTGTAGCATTAAGTTTTATTTTAGAGGAGGGGTTTGGTTTGTTGGCTTATGGCTTTTTTGTTGTTGTTTTCTTTCTTTCTTTCTTTTTCTTCTTCTTCTTCTTTTTTTTTTTTTTTTTTTTTTTTTTTTTTTTTAAACAGACAGTATGGAATTCAAAATGGAAAATCTAAGATTAAATCTAAAGCTTCTAGCTTACAAGTGAGAGGTAAAAATGTGTCAGTTTTCAAAGTAATACTATTCCACATGGCAACCAGCAATATTTTCCATTCCTGTTTTTCTTTTCAGATGTTTTTTTCTGGTCCTGCTGAACTTCATGCCCTCTTGAATGCTTTGCTTTCTGATACTAGAAGCACTGCAAGCTCATCCTTCTTGAAAGGGGCTATTTATTCAGTAAAGCTTTTGTCCGACCACTTATGTAACTTCAAAACCAATTCCTAGTGCTTTCCTTTTGCTGCCTTTTTGTGAGAAGCATATGAATTCTTGTCCTGAATGGATATTATATAAATACTATACACTGTGCTGCCCTTTCAACATCAATTGCTGCAGTCAGGTCACCAATGCTGTACAGATGCAGAAAGGAAATGGTCTTGACAAATAGGATACATGGGATGTTTCCAGGACAGTATTTAGAAAGAGCTGCCTCGTGAGATCCTCATTGGACAGCAGCATGACAAATATGCAGGCAGGCTACATGAAATAGCACAGCAGCAAATGTGAATCTCTCCCTTTTTTACTGAATTCTTGCTTGCTGTAATCATCACCATGCCTAAGTGAAGAACAGCAAAATGTATTGCATTATTAAGCATAGGAAAGCGGATGTCTGATAGAGAAAAGCAGCTTCACTCCAAGGCACAGATGGGAAGCACATACTGTCCTGAATTTGTCTGCTTTTCCTTTAGAGAATGACAAGTATTTAGCATTATATGTCCCCTAGGTATTGGTGTTGAACCATGAGTGTTAGACACATATAACATTTCAAAGCAGTCGTACCGCTGGCACAGTTACAAACATACTTGATTAAACCATCCTACACTGTGAAAAGAGGTTTAAAACAATAGATTCAGGGTCAGTTTTTCTTCTTGGCATAGACCTGCTCAGAAGGTTTCAAGTAGGTCAATTTACTGGCCTCTAAGAGAGCTGAAGTGGTGTAATGGATTCTGTTGTTCAATGATTAAATTATATTTCATTGTTAAATTGTTTTTTTGCTCTTCCCTCTTTGTTTATCCTAGTACTAAGCAGTGGGGTTTGCATTATTCATACAAACTAGTATGAGACTTTACAATACAGAAGTACTGACATTATTCCAACAATACACTGAGATTATTCACTGCTCTTCCCAGTAAGGATGATGGCACCCAGCTCCATCAAATAAGCCATACATGGCCCATTGCTAGTAAAAATACTTTTTTATTCATTAATATAACCTGGCAGGAGGAAAGACAAGACTCAGCCCACAATCTGCTGTCTTGAGGTTGCCATTGACAAAACATTTTACCTAAATATTTTCAGGCATTTGATGAGTATCCAGTGTCAGATGGATTGAAAAAGGAAATGACAGGAAGATTGTGAAGATTTTTGGGACAGACCTGAAAGTGAAAATGTCTTTTCCAGATCTTTCCGACATTCCTCAAGTTGGCCAAAAAAGGGAAGGCATTTTGCATCTAAAGGCTATTTTAGTAGAGAATCCAGAAAGTGCTACTGGGGGAAAAAAGCTTACCTTTGAAAACATCTTGGCTATCAAAGGAAAGAATTAGACTGTCGTTGGACTATTAAATTATTTGAAATATGAAGGATACTATTGAAAGGGGTATTGTAGATGATGGATTATACCTATTTGCTACACAGTGGCAAAATAGATGCATAGTAGTACAGTTTCTAGTGTGCCTCTTTTGTATTTCTAGTGATATATTGGCAGGATGCCTGTAAAAATAATGGAAAATCAAACAAAGCAACTAGTTAGTTAAAAAGTGGTAGCATTAATACTCAATCTGTTCAAAAGCCATATTTTTTATTTTAAATAATATTGTCACTTTTTAAATAGGGTATTGTATGTTGTGTCTGAGGTCAGAGCAAGTACATGACATTTGCATAACTCACAGGGTACAAAGATCTCTCTGCTATTTCTGGATGGTCAGAACACCACTGAACCAAAACTCTGTATTTATAATGCACATTTTCTTTTTGAAATTCATGTGTATCTCTCATTATAGTTCCTACAAATTACTTGAATGTTTCTGTGCAGTTTAAAGTCATGTGTCAGAGTCAAGTCTTTTTAACAAAGTGATTTGCAGAAAATGAAAACATACTGAGCCCTTTTATCTTAATATTTATCCTCCTAGCAGAAGAAAGTGGTCTATGTAGAAGAATACTAGCTATCATATTAAAAAGTAGAAGATCTATAAGAGAAAAAAATACATGAACTGTTAACAACAGCAATCTAAATTTTTGGATGCTCTATTTCTGAGAACTAAGAGAATGTGCATTCTGCTGATGAGGTATCTTCACTGATGGAGAAGGAACAGCCTGAAAACATATGAAAATTTATAGGGTACAATCTAAAAATAATTTACCAGAGAAACAACTTTAGAAAAGCGCCATTTCAAAGTCAGTTTTTACAGTGAAGAATACAAAATTACTCATAAAGTGCTTAATTACAATCTTCTATAGTTTCTTGGCTGCTTCCTAATATGAGTATTACCATCCAGACTGATTTAGTTGCCCTCTCCCCTTGACAGCTAAAATTATTTACTATCCATCCTTCTGAGAAAACAGACTCCAGGAACATTTGTTCCAGTCTCTAGGACATGCCTGCTCTAAAGAAGGTTTTGGGTTTGCTTGGGGTTTTTTTGGGCATTGGTTTTGGTGGGGTATTTTTTGGGAGGAAGGTTGTTTGGTTTTTGTGTGTGTGTGTTTTTTTTTTTCTTGGTTTGGTTTATGGTCTTTTGGTTGGTTAGTTGGTTTGTTTTTTTAGTTGTTTTTCTTTTGTTTGTTTGGTTTGATTTTTGGTTGTGGTGTTTTTATTGAGGGTTTTTTTTTGGGGGGGGTGAGGAGGAGGAGGTTTGGATAATTTTTTGCCTTCTTATCATTTGGATGAAACTGCTGACAAAAAAACCCCCGTAGTTTGTGAGGTGGGTGTTACACATACCATTTTGACCCTTTCAAACACTAGACCCTTACTAACTCTTTCTGAATAGAGAGTTTCCTCTTGCATCAGGGAAGATGAGCGTAAAGAGATTAAATTTATCAACTTTTGTAGCAGATGGTAGGTCAGTGGTACCTGAAATAGGGAGAGCATGAATTTGGTAGGACATATATCATATTTTTTGAGAAATAAGTTCAGCATGCTTACACATGTTCAGAAGCAACTCTATTGTCTTCTATGTCTCCTCAGCCATCCTTTGGTAAGTTTTTTTAACATTAGAGAGTTCAGGAGACTTGAACTCAGTCTATCAGGTTAAAGGTTAAGTAGTCCCTACTCTGTGCCTGCCTTTCTCTGCCTGAAAAGCCTCTTCATTTGCTCCAGACCACCCTGCCAACATCTGTGCAGTGGCAAGCCTGGGCTCAGGTGACCATGTACTGGGGAGGGGATTCCACTCCCTCCAGCTGGAGGGATTTCTGCTCTACTCACACTCTTGGTTTATGGTGCAGTGCCTTTAGTTTCAGTCTTCTTCTTCCCTTCAGTTGGGCAGGAACTGAGGGAGCAGACAGATTTCTTTAATTGAAGCATTGCTTTGTATTGACAATAGCAGCATAATAACACCTGAGAGAAAAAGATTTTGAATAGCAGACTTTTATATCACATATGTGTGCACCTGCTATCTTGATCTCAAGCAGACTTCAACTCCCTAAAGACTGTGGGCTGTTGCCCTGCTCCAAATCAGCCCACTCTGCCTGCCTTGCTTTCAACAGCCTCTCACCTGCTTTCAGTATGTCCTTGTAATTTGCTGTGCTCATCAATTTGCTGTTCTCTTTCTGCTGTGTTCACAAGAAAACCTATTTCAGTGAGTTCAGCAGGGGCTTAAGAGTAAAACACTCAAGTGAATACCGTTTCTATCAGTAGTTCTGAGGGTTTGCTGTCTTCAGACACTGTCATATATCTTGTTTATTCTTCCAGAGTGCTGTTACACTAAATCAACCGAGTTATACAGAAATACACCAGCAAAAGGCCCACAGCCCTACCCTACCCAGCAGAAAATAGCAGAGAGCAGCTGTGATACAGGAAGAGCTGGTAATGCTAATCTGAAGCTTCTGGATCATTCTTTTGTCATTCTTTAACTTGAGAAATGAACCAACTGAACAACAGCTCCTTTGGGCTGAATTTTGTGGTTTTCATAATTAAGACTTTTCTGTTTAATGAGAGTTTTGACTTAGGAGCCAAATCCCACATCTTTACTTTATTAGAGAGAGAGTGAAATTGAATTTGAAATAGAAGGAGACAGGTAAGTATGATGTTGGATTTTCTTCTCTAGACTCTGCTTTCCTGACTAATATGTTTGTATTTAGTTATCAAAATATAAAATATGTGTAAATACATATAGAAATAATCCATTATTCTGTACAATTTGAGTACCTCTATTGTTTTGTCTTCTTTTTATCTTTTTTCCTATGTTAGAGATACTCAAAATTATACAGTCAGAAAAGATAATCTGTTTTATGTTTTATGTATGTAACATAGGAGAGCCAAAGGCTATACCAGTTTTTCCATTTGCACATACTAGTGTTTGCAGAATGTAGCCATAGCATTTTCTTTGATCACTGTAATACATTTTGCATGCACACTGTTTGATAGCAGCAGCAGAATACACTGCCTTTGTAACCAAGGGACATTACATGCAGTCTCTATGTAGGCATAACAGGCAGAATTAATCCAAATCACTGCGTGCCTGGAAAAATCTCTAGAGAACAAGCTTAGGCAATGGCATGGGTGATGTGATAGATTGGGCTCCACCAACACAGCAGTTTGAGCATCCCATTTCCATACTGAGAGGCCTTTTCTGAATAAGGCGCTCACTGTATTTCAGATAAGACATTAAACTGAGACTCCCACTGTTCACAGTCATCAGACAGCTTAAACTACTCTTGTGGTGTCTACACTAATACAGTGGCCAAGAGTCACACATGTCATTACCTTCCACTCAGTCAAACCCCCCAGGTGTTTCAGTGGTGTATGAGACCCTTCTCGATTTCCAACTCTCAGCTCACATTCCAAATCATTCATTGTTAGGCAGCTACTGTGCTCCTTCTTGGGGAGGGATCCCTAGCTCTTTGGGCTACTGTACAACATTTATTATTTCATCCTTCAGCATCCTCTGAAAGAAGGAGACATAGAAAGCCAAGACAAGAAGAAGTACATGAATGTATATGTGTTTAAAAGCTTTTTTCGTAACTCCAGAGGTGAGCGCTTCTCATAACTGGCAGTTTAAATCTTGAGCAGAACTTTGCAGGAGACTCACAGTTGTGATACAAGTAAATTTTCTGAAACTCTAACAAGGGAAAGTTCTGGATTCTGCACCTGGCATGGGACAACCTGGTTGTGTGTAGAGGCTGGAGACCTGTGCTACAGAAAGGGACCTGGGGGTCCTGGTCCATGGCAAGTTGAACATGAGCCAGCAGTGCCCTGGCAGCCAGGAGGGCCAGCCCCGTCCTGGAGAGCATCAGGCACAGCCGGGCAAGGGAGGGGACTGTCCTGCTCTGCTCTGCACTGGGGCAGCCTCACCTCAAGTGCTGGGGGCAGTTCTGGGTGCCACAATATTGAGCTGTGAGAGGGTGTCCAAAGAAAGCCTCGAGGATGGTGAAGGGTCTGCAGGAGAACGGTATGAGGAGTGGCTGAGGTCACTTGATATGTTCAACCTGGAGGAGACTGAGGGGAGATCTCATTGTGACCTTCAACATCCTCACAAGGGGAAGCAGAGGGTCAGGCACTGATCTCACTCTTGTGACCAGTGACAGGACAGGAGGGAAAGGCATAAAGCTGAGTCAGGGGAGGCTTAGGCTGGATATCTGGAAAAAGTTTCTTCACCCAGAGGGTTGCTGGACACTGTAACAGGCTCCCCAGCACCAAGCTTGACAGAGTTCCAGAATCCTTTGGACAATGCTGTCAGGCACATGGTGTGATTCTTGGGGTGTCCTGCAGAGAGCCAGGAGCTGGACTCAGTAATCCTGATAGGTCCCTTCCAACTCAGGATATCCTATGATTCTCTGAAGTTTTAGCTATCAGGTAACATATTGGGGGCAAACACTTTCATTCTGCAGGTAGATAGGGCTGCTATTTATTTCTCATTCCCTTTTTAGTCTCCAATTATTTGCTGTTTCCAGTTATTTATTTGTAATGGAAATAAACACGGAGTAGCTTTCTTTGCAAGAAGTAGCAATCCTTAGCAGCAATTACTTGGCTGGAAACTTAGACAGATACTTAGGAACCTTACTTAAGTGGAATCCAGGATGGAAGACATCCAGGAAAATCTGTTGGCGGCCCAGATTGTACTGAATAGTGTTAGAAGATTTAAGTCTCTCCAGAGATGCTTAAATCTCAGCTAGATTCGACAACTGCAGCATCTGCTGCATTTCTTGTTAAAATAAAATAAAGTTAAAGAATAAAATAAGATAAAAGTCAAATAAAGTTAAGATACTAATAAGCCGTGCCGAAGTCCAGTATCAATACTCAAATGAAAGGTGAAACTAGCAGCATGAAATCTAGTAAAAGAGATGTAACTGAAAGTATATCAGAAATAAATTTCAACAATGTCAGTCACTAGGCAAAGATTTTCAAATAGCAGGTCCCTGTACAGGTGCATGGGGTATTGGCAACAGAACAAGAAAAGTTCAGCTGTGACTCAATTTCACTGGAAAGGAGAGAAAGTTATTGATATAATGAACACAGTGAAAACAGTTATGTTTCGAGACTGTCATTCAGATTTTTTTTTTGTGCATCTGGAACATATTTTTCTTGGAACACAGGTAAAGATAAATCCTCATTTGAAGCCCAAAGAACTCAACATAATTCTTTAAATTGACTTCAGCTGGTATTCCAGGACATCTGTGACTTGCACACCATGTAAGCAGAAGCCATAAATGAGAATCAGATGAATACTTTTGCCTTGCAGTGTTGTGGACACCATTGCTATCATTCTGGATGGAGGAGAAGAAACATTTTTATTCAAGTATTTTGCTTTCTTGCAATGTTCATGAGGCATTGGTGACAATACCAACACCAGAACCTTATAAATAGCAAGCAACAATAGGGCTCTGGAGGCATGTAACCCTACCAGAGCTCCCCCATCCATTTAATTTAAACCTGGCTCATTTGCTAATCTGGAGCCAGAGTGCCCAATGCCAGGCATTAAAAAATGCTCAGTGCCCAGTCATCAGGAGATTGCTACAGAGACTTAAAATACCAATTTCAGAAGCTCAGAGGTTTCATGGTATTTTCCACTATAGTTTTACCTCATTCAGCAGTGCTTAAGTTTCTTTTGGGCTTTCCATGAGTAGGCACTGACCCAGTATTTATCCTTTAATGAGGAACAGAAGCATTAAATGCTCTAAAGTTTTCCAATAAAGATGCGAGCCATTACTGAAATTCACTCATTTTATCCTAATAGCATTGCATTTCCTGCCAATAACTTAAAATATGCTGTTGTTCTGCCTGAAAAGAAAAAAGATCTTAACTCTAAAAAAAGACTCGGGAAATTATATAATATAAACATGTGCTGACATTAATTACTGTAATATTTATGTATAAAACAGATGGTAGTGCTTTCAAAAATGTGTGAGCAATGATCAGAATGAATTCATTAGGCATTTATACCGCTGTCATGTACTCACATAGGTGTTGCCTTGGACCCTGCTATATGCTAAGGGGCTCTTTCTTTTTAAGTGAGGTTTTACCAAACAGATGGAAAACATTATTAACTACTGTTTTCCTTTCTTGTCAAAGATGTTTTGTCTAATCATCACTATAATTACACATCCACATTGTAGTAAATCATGCTGTATAAACATTTAGAACAGAGTGGATTATTAGGGTGAAATGCAAAGTATTCCAGACATTAAAACAAAACAAACATGGACTGGGCTGTGCTGAATAATAACAATTTTCAACATCAAGGACAGACAAAACATAATTTAATAGCTTTGGCTTTTCTTTCTTCCATTTATGTCCCATTATCCTACATATAGTGCATCCTGGGTGCTTTCAAGTGCCTCCCTCCTCTTTCTTTGTGTGAACATTTAAACTGAGAGACGTTTTCCTTTACATAGCAGCTTCCTTCCACATCTTGGTGTTACTGTTTTCTTCTTTCTATTTAATACATAACCACAAAAGCACTCAGGAAGAAAGTGGAAAACAATGAAATCTGAGGGCACTTTGTTTCCTGAGATAGCCATGAAATTTCCATTCTAGACGAAGCAAGTGTGTTTGATGAGGGTAACCAAGTAATGCAGGACCAGGGCTGCAGTACTCAATTTTTCCATCTGCAGTGTCAGGTTCAGAACCACAAAATATCAGCAGAACAACTGTCTTTCTGTCAGTCTTCTGACTCCACTCAAAGGCTGCCACAGCCCCTCTCTGGATCACAGACACAGCTTGGGGGTGGCTGGCCCAGGTGCTGGTTCAGCGCTGTTCACACCACATGGCTGTGCTGGGCCCTCCCTGGCCCTATTTGGCCAAGCAGTGAGTGCAGTGGGGATGGATGTGATATAACATCTCTGGTGTAGGTGCCAATATTTGTGCTAGTCATCCTCTAAAGTCAGTGTAAAGAAATGAGCTTTTATGGCACTGCATTAATTGTCTGAACTGACAGGGCAAATTCTGCTCTGGTGCCCACTTCTTTCTGCTTCAAGGCTATCTGAACTTCTGGGATTTAAAAGGTTCTGAAACTAATATATTCCTGTAATCCCAAAGGCTTGTGAATATTGTCTTATAGTGTCAGAAAACTGAGTTATTCTTCTATAGATATCCCGAAAGGCATCTGTTCAATTGTTACAGACAAAATTCAGATTCCATCAGAGACTGGAAGAACATTTATTGCATCTTACATTTCGTTGCCACTCGGAAAACAACAAATACCCTGGCACTGTATAGAATTCCAGGACAATTTTTACATCTTCTTTTCTAGGAGTCAGACTGCATCAATATTTTCCCTGTCTACCTTATTTAAGTGTTATTGCCCCAGCTGTTTCTTATAAGATCAAAAATTTATGATAGCTATAGGAGCTATGGCCAGACACTGAAATACACAAAGGTTTCATTTCGTTTAGAGCTTTTCTTCATAGTGGTACATCCAAAAGAGAAATGTGCAGTGTCCTGCTATTTCTACATCATGGCCTGCTGTAGAACTAGCAGATTACCAGTGATACTGGTTAAATGAAGTTGACTTATAGAGGAGATGAAATAGTGAAAAAAACCAAACCTTGAAAGTCAGCTGTAAGTAGTTCCTATGAAAAGTGGATTAACTATGTTTAATGATAAAAGAAAGTATGTCTGTACAGAATTGATTCAATACCTTGATCCCTTGGTCTTCTCTGGTTTGATATCAAAAACCATTTGAGGGATAAAGAAAAAGGTATAATTTTCCTTTGTGTATCAATGCTGCTTTTATTACTATTTTCTAAAAAATTAAGCAGTACAAAGCATATTTTTCCTGCTGCACATCAATTTGTTTTTATCTACAAACATTTACATAGAATGTTCCAAGCCCTAGATCTTATCAGCACCATTTTCTTTTTTCTAATTCCATATGTTGCCTCAGAAAACCAAAGGTACAGAGCTGGCTATTTCTATACGCTGATTACAAAGTCTGCAAGAAATTGGGAGTATTATGGCTTGATTAGTATCTGCTACAATCAAAAACTCTTGAAAATTGTTGCTGCATCAAAACAGGTTGATAATGAGTAAATCCATTATACCTTTCCACAGATGCATTATTTTACAGCTTTTTTTTTTGGCATATCTCAAAAAACAAATTTCTCACCTCTCCTTGGTGGGTAGCAGAGGATTTCAGCTTAGTTTTGCTGTGTTGAATGACCCTGAAGTCCTACTATACCATTAGCTGGCAAGGCAGTAGGTGTTTAATGGTGCTCTTTCAAAGCACATTAAGGCCACTGCAACTTTCCTGGCTCAGGAGATGCATTTCCAGCTGCTGCTTCACCCTGCCAATACTGGGCAAGGGCTGCCCATGTGTTCACCTTCTGTGTCCAACAGTGCACCAAGGTATGATCACAGAATCACACAGAATATCCTGAGTTGGAAGGGGCCCAGAAGGATCACTGAGGTGAGGCTGACCAGATGACAGCTCCCACTTAAATGCTGGTGCCTGGATAGGATCAGTCTGTTCGCCGTGGCTCTCATTGTGTCAGAGCACACTTGAGCCTCTCAGTAAGCTGTTAAGGACTGCCATGCCTCTTATCTCTATCAACAGCAATGTAGGGGCCTGGCACATTGTGCCTTCCACAAAAAGTGGATATTCGGGATGTCTTTGTGAAGAACCACGGAAGTCATGAAAGGAAAGGCTACACAAATCCATGCCACACGAGGGCTCTCTCATGCTAAGAGAAAGACAAGACAAAACCAGACCTCTGGCTGCTATAAAGCCACCTGCTTGCATTGGAACAGGCTGGAGAATTCGCAGAATCATCCTAATGTCACATTTGAAAGCTAACATCAGTGAGCTGTCAAAGCTGTCAAAGGCATTGGAACAGACTGATATCAGCAGGAACTAATTCCTTACCAACACAGCTTTGACACAAAGTCTACAGCAGAAGGCAAAATCAGCCCGAACCTCTCAGCTGGGTACTCTCACAGGGAAGCCTCCTCTGCTAAGTATGTTTGTGTGTCACATACTGCAGCAGATAGTCTGTAGACCCTTCTGGAGATCACATCTAGTAGCAGTTTTCCTGGCACTGTGGGAAAAGGATTTCTAGGATGCTCCTAGACTTTTCTATTAATTTGATTTTAAGAGATAACTTGATGATATATGATGGTAAATATTCTAATATATGACTGCTGTTTATAGTTAAAACTTTTTGTTTGTTTTGTTTTGTTGGTTAGTTTTTTGGTGCTACCTGGATGTTTTGAGCAGATTTGAGGCACTGAATAGCCTTTCCAATGTTGAAAATATATAATGGAGGTATCACTTCAGAAATGGCTGTGAAAATGCTGTCTGGCTTTTCCTTTCCACATACTCTGCTCATTTCTTTCAGTCAGCTGTCAGCCAGAGTGAACTCTTACCACCAAAATGTAGCTGGGGAGATGGTTCAGAGGAGATTGTGCAGAAAGGAGTTGTTTAGGACATTGTTACTCAAAGAAAGCAAAAGTCCTCAATGACCCAGCCATGTGTTCCTCTCTCAGTTTGTAATGGATGACACAAAATGGCACATATATTTCTCTTCTCTTCAGTGCACCAACTTCAATAATATTATCTTATAATGGAAATGTGTTAAGGATTTTGGTAATGAGACATTTTCAGCTTGCTTGTTTAATAGTTGGACTAGGACAGGGAACTCAGTGTAAAAAGCCTTATCCTCAAATAATCTTACAGATTACTTCTGTGGCCCAAGTCAATGTAGAAAAGAAATGCGAGATACTGAGCAAGGTCCTGGACTCACGAGGATACAAACAACCTGGACTGAAAACATGCTTGGACAGCACCTCTCTGCATTCATGGCACTTGCTTCACAGCCTGCAGAGTGCAGGTGCTGTGATCAGCTTCTTCCCCCTCAGATTATGAAGTTTGGAGAACAGAGGCTCCTAGGGACAGGCCCTTGAATTTCCAATCCTACAAAAGGTCTTATGCCTTGTCATTTGACTTTTTGAGTTTCCAGACAGATAGCAAGAAAAAAGCCTGCAGTAAAAGTATTTAGTGCACAAACCTCAAATTGACTGATTCCTTTCTGTAGGGAGAAGAACCTGGTAAAATTTATCTGCCAACCAGAATTATCTGAACAATGAGGGGGCCTCACCTGCTGCAGTGGGTGCTGCAGAGGTGAATTCAGCACCCACTGCAGCAGAGTGCCAGTGCTTCACTGTCATCAGCCATGCTGCTCCTGCCAGGTCAGCAGCAGAGCCCTTTGCTGCCAGCTAAGGACCTCAGAAGTAGGATTACAGAAAAGGCAAGTGAACTAAAAATTATTTCCATGCTAGTGTCCAGTCAGCATGCACTTTCCTAGTATTTTCATTACTATTTTCCTACTATTCCTGCTGCTGATGGGGTATAGACGAGTTCCACTGAAAAAACATTACAAACCTCAAACCTGGTAGGTTTGCTCTATTTGCAAAACTTTTGGCAGTCTGTCAAATATATTGCTAGAAACTGACAGCTCCAAGAGTATTTTCTCCATGCTAGCCAGCAAGAGATCAATAGCAATGCTAATTATCAAAGCAAGAAGAGATCATAGGAGAGCAGTAAAACAAGGGAAACTGTGAGTTTCATCTGTCATTCCTGTTGATTCTGGATGGTTTCTGCTAGTAATTCCATAATGCATCATGAATTTCCATAAGGCAAAGGGCCCAGCATGAGCATAAAGAACATTTGGAATTTTTGCCCATAGGGTTGAATGCTTAATAAAGAGAAAATATTCGATCTATGGAAATACAGGCTGAGATTGCAGCAGAGGACAATTAGCCATCTGGACTCCAGCATTACAGGTTTTCTGTTAAGCCCCAATGCAGTGCAGAAAAGTGTAACCTCTACATGGGAGCAGAAAGGTCCTGTGGCTGCTCCAGTAGCCTCTTCAGCTGCTGTTTAGTAACTCCTTAGCATCAGTAAATTGATTCCAAGCATCTGCCAGTGTGAAACCAGGCACATGTCCTGGCAAATGAGTTCAGAGGTTATTCTGTACTTATACTGCGAGTATGCCATGTCTGCAGAAGTCTACCTTGATTTGCAGACAAGAGGAGATAAACTACATTACATAGGGTTAGACTTACATAACTGCATCTCAGTATTGCACCAGTGTGTCATGATGCACTGTAGACACACTGATTTTTCCCAGATGCCAGCCAGTGGGAGAACTGAGGGACAAGGACACAGTCAGGGAGAAGAAAGACTTCTTACTGCCCCTCAACAGCCTCCTCCAACCTCCTGTGCTCAGCATGAAGTTGAGAGCAAAAGGTAAAAGACTCTTAAGTCTTTCTCTGCTGGAAGGACACTTGTCAGGAGATGGGGTTTTTGCCAAGGCTGGGAGGAAGCAACCAGGAAAGAAGTTTCTAGACAGCAATTATAACACAATCCCAAAGAGCAGACTTTAGACAGCTCAGTTTAGGTCATAGGAAACAATTTATGAACCTATCATGTTCTGTTTTTCACTAGACTGAATGCTGAGTACACAGACAGTCCATGGTCAGGTTTCTTCACCAACAGACGTACACACACCCCGTGCTGTGATGGAAGGGGATGTGCCGGGCAGCTGGGTTTCAAACAAAAAAACGATGATACTGTTTTTACAGTGAAAGGTTCATGAACTAGGACTAAACATAACACTTTTAAAAGATAGGGTAGGAAAAAACTACATTATAATGTTTTTGATAAAAGGATGTATCATAGACTTTACAGAATTAAGAGGAAAATCTCATGTTTTTTTCACTGAAGTATCTTGTGTTGGATTTAATCTGTAAAGAAACTAAAAGAACTATGAAAAAAAGGTCATTCAGCCCTTGATTGCTTACTAAAAATTTATATACAGGCCATGTCTCATCTCAGACATCTTATCTGTGTCATGATCAACATGCATGTTGAACCAGCTTTGGAAGAAAAGTGCAGAGTCTGAAAGCTCTAAAAACAATAAATAAAACATGACACTACCAGAAGATGACAATGCTTATTTTACTTGTTATCCATTCCTCATTTTTTCCCTCAAGGATTCAAAAAGTCCAAGGAATTTCTATACTTCTAATACTTTTGTAGTCCTGCTATTGCAGAAAATAATCCATGATCCTTTACAGAGGTTTATTTGTTCAAACTTTCTGAATTCTGTGTGCCTCCTAAACTTAAAATATTTAAATATTCAATGTGAAAATCTTCTTCTGACATCTTCTAGCAAAACAATAGTTAATGATCTAGTTCACAGTGGTAAGAAGTATGTGTTCTTACCAAGTCATCAGATTTTATCAGTCTTTAGAACAATTTTAATAAAAACTTTTTTTTCTTTGTTTTCATAAACAATCCTGTTTCAATTTGAATTGTATCAATCTGCACACCACCACTCAGGAAAAATTAAAAGAGACAACAAGCTTAGAGTTGTATATAACCCTCAAGTAATTTGAAAACAAGGGAAGATTGTATCACCTGTGGATATATGATCTGCTTGTTATGAACTCCCAGGACACTGCAGTGAGCCCAGTAGTGTATGTGATGTCTGGAGAAGATGTCAACCACTATCCAAAGCTGCTAGTTCCTGTTTCATGTACACAGGGGTATAATTAGGCAATATAATTTTGATGAGGTAATGTTTGCAATTTTGTATCCTGCTTCCACAGTGTTGGTGGGTGGAATTCCTAGACTGAAATTACCCTTGAAACTAATATCTCCCATCAAAAAAAAAGGTTGGTTTCATCAGTTGTCTGCAGAATCTATAACAGTGGTACTCGAAGCAGATGGCTATATTCTTTGTTACAAGCCAGATTCTGACTTTCAGGTTCTGTTTATGAATCAAGATAGGTCTTGGTGGTACCTATTTGCTTGTATAAATATTTTCATAAGTTTTCCCAGAAATAAAGCTAAACAAAGATGAAAGACAATTGGTAGAGATAAACAGTCCTCTTTTTTTCTGCTTCATTGACATAATTAACATGGAGAAGTGCAAGCTATTTTAATAGTAGATTGCTATAGAAAGGAAGGTATTTTCTTATAGACATAAAGCTTATCAATTTCCTGTTGTTTGCATAAACTGAAATAGTCTAAATTCATACTGAGTAGGGACTGCAGGAGTGACTCAAGTGGACCTAAAATTGTGGGAAGACTCCCTCACACCCTTTGGTCTCGTGCTCCTACCCCTGCACCTGTGCCAGCTCTGCCCACATAATGCAGTCACAGGGAAGGGAGAGCCACTTGGTGATCTGACAGAAACCTTGCTTCTGCACAGTTTGTTTTCAATCAGGAGTTGGAGCTTTCCCACTGCTCATGGTCAGGAGGCAGTGGGGGCATGTAGCTGTGAGTGGGAAAAAAAGAAAAAGAAAAAGAAAGTGCTGTCTTTGATGGCACTGTGATCTCAGAGAGGCCTCTGCATTCTGTGGCATGCTCTGCTGGATGCCTCTGCTGTGTTTGAGCAGCTGATAAAGCCACCCTTTAGCTTTAATCAAAACAAGATTGTAGAAGCTATGCAAACTCTTTTCATCCTGTTGCAGTCCCTCAGTCAGATACTAATTTTTTGTTTTAACAAGTATATTTCTATCCTGAAAAAGTGCTGCTGATTTTTAATGGATTAGGAAGGAGGCCTTCATTTTGAGAGAATAATAATATTACATGCTTCCTAAATTATAGATGATTATAATCTGAACGTTGGCCCTGGACCTAATCAATCTCTTTTACAAATTAATAATTAATTTAGGTTTTGCTTTAGAGTCTATAACCCTTTAAAACTTGTAGTTCTCTGTAATATCCAGGCAGAACATGCCAGCTTCTTTAATGGTACATATGAATATCTGAATGAAAAAGCAGCAGGCCTTTGTTTATACCAGTTGAATCAACAGGATACTTTTGCTGATAGCCACACATATTAATTCAGCACATATTTATGAGACAAAGAAAAACTCCTCTAGTTTTGCTTATTGAAAGGACAAATCCTGAAACCTGCACTCAGCTTGATCCCTCATCCTGGTGGGAGGACCTTTTCATGGAAGCTGTGGGGGAAAAAAATGAACCTCTTCTATGTTGCTAGTACAGTCTCAGGATTACATTGGCTTGTGCAGGTAATCTATGGCAACTCCATGGAATTAGCGAGGGAATGGATGGCAGGCTGGGGCTGCCCTGTTCTCTGTGGTAGTAATGGCATCTAGCAGTGTGCCCCTGCACTGTCTGCTCCCAAAGCACAAGGACCATGTACAATCTCCTTTTGCTGTTCCTTAACTGTTACAGGCAGCATGGCAGGACTATGCCTTCATCTTGGATTAAGAAAGAGGTAGGACCTGACTGAATTTGACTGGAATATGATCTTAGCAGGTAATGCAGCTTTAGGAAAAAAAGGAAGCTATGAAGTACTGCTTATGTTTGTAGTATGGAATTGCCTTGCCCATGTCAGCCAGTCTGTGGATGTATCCTCTCTTAAAGCATCTAAAGGTCAAAAGGAAGTCTTCTAATATCACCTTTCTTTGTTTTTGTAGTCCTTATAAGACAATGCAGCACACAGAGCTAAAGTTTCACAGTTTCTGCTTCACAGTATGGTTCTATAGCAATGTCTATCTCTTTCACGATGCTTTCCATCACTAGAAAAGTTCTGTAAAAGAGCTTATTTTCTCGTAGTGAATTTACTTATGAAGAAAGTAAGGTAACAATAACATAAATACATAGTTTAATTTTTATAAGTCATTCAGCTAACTGCCTTAAAATTACACCCTGGTCACCAGGTCACTATGGTGTGATCTAACAACATTACAGAGCTTTGCCTGTGTGTACTCAGCCAGAGTGGTACACCTGTTGTTTGTATGGGAAGTCATATATCATGAAACTTCCTGCAGCCATGCTCAGGGAGAGATTGTTTACATTTAACACAAAGGGTAACATAATAGGCTTTAAGCAATTTTAAGAGCTGTTGACTTGTACATGTATATAAAAAGTACTAGTATAGAACTTGTGTTTCTTTATTTGGTCAAAAATTAGGCTGTTGCTAAGATTTCAAGGTAGGAGGAGTTTCTGATCTGTTCAGACCCTTCTGTGTGATTGAAAAGCATCCTCTGGTTTCCTGACTAACCTCTTCTGTTCTGTCTCTCCTCCACAAATTAATCTCCACAGTCACTCTTGTATTCTGACTTCAGGTCACAGCTCTCCCCTTTTTCCAAGATCCCTTCATCAAGGTGAACTCTGAGAGAACAGCTCTACATTAATTCTTTACCATGTTCATATTTCTTTGTACTAAGAAGCTGACATTTTCTGATAAATTACATCATCCTTCCTAGAAGAGTACAGGAAAATATTGGAGTATCTCAAATAGCCCAAGATGCTGACTGTTGGTTGTCGTTAATAAATTTGTCTCCAGCCATTTTTGCTTATACAAGTCCATGAACACATCCTGAACAGCAAAATGTTACAAAAAGATACTTATTTTTTTATAGCCCTGAACACTGTCCACTCAACACAAGACACCAAATCAGATCAAATTAATAAAAACTTACAGAAAATATATGCTTGCAACTGCTTGTTCAGTGAGTCTTATAAAACTAAGTAATGCAAGGTGATCCACAAAGAAATCACAGTTGAGATAAAATTAAAAAATAGGAAAGAGACAAAACCAACAGAAGACTAAAACCACCCAGCAATTCTGTTCAAGAAATCACTGCAGAGTGTGACGGAAGGAAACCATTATGAATTAGTTCTGATTATACAGAAATTAGCATGACATTGTAGTTTGCAGGAGCAGGACCAAACCCTATATAAGTGGGTAGTGAACAAAAACAAGAGGTCTGGTACTGAACTGGTGGCAGTTTACATCTTCTCATGCTCAGTGTCTGCATTCAGACATTGCAACATGTATAGATTCAAAATAACAAAAGCTCATGGTTAAATAGCTCTATAAAAAGTTGCCAGGTTCCTGGAAGGCAATTTAACATCAAAGGTTGTTTGCCCCTACAGGAAAAAAAATGTAATAGTTTCTTAGCACCATCTGAGGAGTTTCTCTAATATCACAACATACATTTGCATATAAATGTATTGAAACAGACTGTAAAGCCCAGAAATGATATGCAAGTTAAAAAAAAAAAAAATCTATATGAACTTTATGGTGCTCACATTTCAGTGAGGATGAGATATAATTTCACTGATCTTAACAGAAGCTAAGAGAAAGCTAAAATATGAACTGATTCTAAGTTGATTCATCAAAAAAGATGAAAAAAGACCTCTGAGTTGTCTACTATTAACTAATAGCTTTCTGCAGTGAAACTCCTGGAAAAACCAACAGCCAAACAAACTCACAAGTTCATGGAGGTCCAGATCCCTGGCTGCCCATGGAAATGCCAAATAACATGTTTGCTGAAATGCAATAGTAATAGGCATTTGTGCATTGCTAAGTATTAGTCAAGACAGGGTCACAGGTATTGCTTCTTGAAAAACAATTTTGTTTGAAGGTGTACAGATTACTCAAAGGCCACAGAAAACAGGAAATTATTGCTCTCACAGGACTTCAGACAGATGTGAACATACCATGCCTCACCAACTCAAATAGTAATGGAGGTGACTTAAACCTGAATTATCTTGTCAAAACAACTGTGAATGTAAAGGATTCTTAAGATCAAAGGATCAAATATATACAAGATCTGCAAAAGTGCTTCCAAAGTTCTAGGACCTGAGCTGGAAAGTTCAAGTGACAAATGGAAACCAAAGACTTTAAAGTCCTTAGCAAATACTAAGTATCACTTCATAATTGAAATGTCTGTGGGAAAAACTGCCTTGACACAATGGATGGCAGATGATGGAACAAAAGATCTTAAGGGTTGAATACAAGACCTTGGGGCCTCTAGTAGTCTATCCAAAGACTCAATGACAGATCTAAAAACTGTAACTTCATTCAGGTTACTGGACACTCCATAAACAGAGTTGAGCAGACGAAACCAGAGAATCAAGGGGAAGTATTACAGTGATGCAGGGAAGCCAGTGGAAAAGTAATCTTTTCAAACTCATGGGGAAAAAAAAAAACCACCTATGTGTAACTATATATATTATATAACAGAGGAGGATTAGGAGAAAGACAAGGAATAATCCTCTCATGCCAGGAAAATGCAGTCATCTAATTCAAACTCCTGATCCAGAAGAAAATATTTTGGTTTACTTGCAAGTGTTTTAGCTTACATGTTGTCATCAGGAGATGACAGCAGATTATACTTAATGTTGCTATGCAGGACATGTAGCCTGATCACTATCGTGAGACAGATATCATCACAAAAAACTGTTATGTTATAGGAAAAATTCCTGCCTGGATAAGCAGGGATAGTTTTCTCTTTCAACAATTTCAGAAGTCTGTGATTTTGCAGAAATGAATACAGTCAGGCTCTGTTCTAATAAAAGTCTCCAGGCATTTGTACAGTGGAAATATAGGAGTAACAGGAAATCAGTACCTCAGCTTGATATTAAGGAGATTTGCTCATTTACTGGCACTGTTTTGTATCAGATGAGAAATAAGGAAAAAGATTATGAACATGAGCTGTAGATTCCCATTCAATTTTTGTAATAGTAGAAGGGTACTATTAGCATCACTACATTTTGACTGTGTCCACCTATGTTTTGGCTTCAGTTTCAAATGGAGATGGTGTTTTGCCTTGCTTTGTCTTCTAAACTAATCTTAAGGGTTGATGTGTCCCACAGATTCTGGCTTCCACCTCAAAGAGCTTTACTTCAGTGGATGTCAAAGATCCTCCTACAAATTTTACAGATAACACTTAGGAGAAAGGGATTATACAAATATCTAATCACTGTAATTTTTTATTATAGACTTGATAGCAGTAAGAACTGACTACTACATCTTTTCTTGAAAGGGAGGTGCAATAGCTTATCAGCATGTCTCAACAGAATGTTTCACAATAATAGCATACTCTAAGTGCAAGAGAAACCTGAAGAAAGTGCAAAAGAGCTACTCAAACACACTATCAAATCCTTTCCGAACTCTGATGGTGCAGTTTTTGTAAGGGAAGACCTAATGATGCACAATGTTTGTTATCGTGCTGCCATGGCCACCTAGTAAGGAACGTGTTCAACCAAAGACAAATTACACAAAACTTGGCATAGTCTCTCTGTTGGCCAAAAAAACCACCCAAAAAACAAGGGTCCTCTGCCAAGTATGTTGGTGGATGAAATAAACTGTGCTCATGAAGGAGAAAAGAATGTCACATTCATCATGCTGAACTTCTTTCTAATGCCCATGCATTCACAGCGAAGCCCAAACTTAGAAGGTACTCCATCTGCTGGAGATATTGCCAGAGACAGATAGCCCAACCTCTTCCAAATGGCCATTCCCACTGCCTCACTTTGCCACATTCCCCGTGTACCATAAAGGAATTGTTACTTGGCTTCTCTCCTAGGTTTGTAACTTCCTATCTTATCAGCTGTCTTGGGTGTTGGAGCAACCTTTGAGCCACACGGTTATTATAAATATTAAGACTTTTCCTGATTGGAAACAGATTACTTAAAAGTCAGACAACAACCATGTAGAATTAAGAGTGTGCAACATGTCGCTTGACCAAGGTAACCACAGGGAGAATGAAGTGAAGAGATCCTCAGCCACATGGAGAGGACAAGAAACTCAAATAATAATGAATCTTCACTTGTTGGGAATGACTTGTTTAGATCACTTAAAGAACCCCACCATCAAAGGAATCAGAAAAAGCAGGTTTAATATAAATTTAATGAAAGCATGACTTTATAAAGTTCAGTGGCAAGGTTTACTCTATTACTTGCTCCATGGATGAAATACACAAAGACAATTAGATTATAATCAATTTAGAATTGTTTACATGGAGACCAGAGATGCAAAAGGATAAAGGAATCATTCCCACTAAATCATGAGGTTCAGAGGGGACCCCTTGCTTCCTAAACTTCTGCTGGAGTCTAAGTACAGCTAGGTCTAATCTTAGTCTCAGATTGGGTAAGTGGTTTATATTTAAAGGATTTAGCAGCACTTAATCAAGGATTAATTGAACGTTTACAAAGTGACTCAATAGGATTTACTACAACCACAACAGTGACTTTATTACAGATCTGAGATATCAATATTCATACTATACTTGCTACAGGATATTTAAATCAATTCACACACACACGGACCCAGGCACAAAACCATATATACATAAATATATAAGGATATTCCTGTTAAAAATTCCTTTTGAAATACTCACATCAAATGCATTCTTATTTCTCAGTGGGCAAGGATTGAGCCTTGAGGAGTGGCTGGGAGTATCAGCCCAGGACCTGTCCTTGGCTTTCAGTGGCAGTCCTTTGAGTATTGTAAATGTGAGAGTTGGTGAGCTCAGAGATGTGTCCCACTCCAAGGGAGATGGTGGTAACAGCCCACTGCCCTTCGGGAAAGCTCAAAGGGTGTCCCCTAGAACCACTGTTTATAGGCTCCCCCAAAAAATTGCTTTAGTTATCAATAAATTTCCATCCTGGCCTCAATACAGGTCAATAATTACTGTAATATTCAAAAGTCCAGTCACAATGGTACCATCTACTCAGGTTACAGGGTATGGAATGAGCCAAGACATTCATGGGGTGATGGATTAGCTCTTTTTCCCCACTGTAGTCAGACAACAGAGTACCTGGTGTGATCAGTGCTGCCCTCACCTTAGCTCTGTGAGAGTTCCTGCTGTGGTCAATGGACACTTCTCATAATTCATTATACCAAAGATGAGGCCTAATGAGAATTCCTGAGATCATTTAGTGGCCCCAAGGAGGGAGAAAGGGAACGCACCACCACATCTCTAAACAGATAGCTCAGCACAAGAGGAAGAACAACTATTGATATTGGCCTGGATGATGGGAACAGAATCATGGAATAATAAATTCCTGAGTTGGAAGGGACACACAGTCAAAATGTAACTATGAAAAAGTCTTAGACTAACAATTGTATTCAGTGGTCTTGTAGAAATAGCAAAAGGAGGAAAATCCTGCATCTAAAAAACCCTCTAAAAAATCCAATGAAGAGCACTTCAAAGAAGACTAAAGGGTAGAATGGAGGTGAAATGCAGACTATATTAAGGACACCATACTTGAAGTTCAGAGTATCAGTAAGCCACCTGTCAGTAGCAGCTTTTGAACTATTGAAAAGGCCAACTTGTGTAAAGAGCAAGATAGCAAGATAAAGGAGAGTTTTGAATCCTCATGGCATTCCTCATGGCTGTTTAGCCTGGAGAACAGATAGCTCATGGTGGATCTTGTCAATGTGGATTGACACCTGATGGGAGTCAAAGAAGATAGACTCCCCTTAGCAGTATCCAGTGAGAAGTGGCAATGAACACAAATTAAAATGCAAGAAATTCTCTCCTTCTGCTCTGTGATCCTCTTTTAAAAAAATATCCTAAAAGTACATTTGTGATGAAGAGCACTGATGAGGCTGTTACCACCCCAGAATGAATGAGAGGGCAGGATTTCAGACATATACTGTTTATACTGTAGGAGTAAAAGGACAGGTATAAATAAGCAAAGAGAGGATTTAGGAAACATTATAATGTACAGATTGATGAAAAAGTTAGCTCAGGATTAATTGGTAACCATTAAAACAAACAGACTGTTAGAAAATATTTAAAAACCCTCATAGAACAAACCAGAAACATCTTCTTTTCAGGACTAAGGGTACAAATCTTTTCTGTACTTTCTTTAGTTTAGTCTTCTCATCTGAAAAATGAAACATCAGGAAAGCAACTGTACAGCAAAGTGAAAAGATGATAATTAAAGTTTTAATGGCTTCCATATGAGGAATGATTAAACAGATCACTATTCCTCTGGCTGAAAAACTAGAACTTAGGGAGGGTGTGCTGGAGATCTACGAAATCATGTGTGGTATAGACTAACAGTTGCTCATAGTTGTGCCTTATGAGGGAAGGGAAATCAAATTAAGGTGATAGGCAGAAAGAATAAAAATAAACATGTATATGTCATTAATTTGTACAACTCTGCCACAGAAGACTCTATGTGTTCTTTTGGGTTAAAAGTAAAAATTACAAATTACAAATTACCATCTATGAAGAGAAATACTGCTATTCTTTAAGAGAAATACAGCTATTACACATGAAGACACCATTACAATGGGCTCAAAAAGGCCTGGGTGACAAGCTGTTCCAGTCTGCAGTTAGGTTCTTATTCTGCTTGTCCTGTCTGTATGCTGTTGCTTAAGCAAAGTTACTATCACTGGTGACAGGTGGACTTTACTCTGACCTGATAAAACTGTTGCCATAATAGGCCCTGATTTGCCCCCAAATGAATTTACACTTCTGTGTGCATTTCCTACAATGACCACTATAGATTTAACACAAATTCTTTTTCAGCTTACTTGGCAATCCCTGCCTTGACATTGTGTCTCTGCACTTTGCCCACCAGATTTTCTGATTTACCAGAATTGCTTCACACAATGTTGTGCAAAGAGCAGGACACTGATGGCAGTGGTTAGTCAATCCACCCTGTCCCATTCTCACAGCTAACCCTGCAGGCGCGTGCGATCTAATGCTGGATGAGGTATGTTATCCCTTCAGAGGGGATTATGGATAAGATGGTCTCACAGCAGGGAAGGGGTTATTCCTCCCCTTCCCCCTTAACATTAACCATATTAAGTACTGAAAGCAACTGGAGAAGAAGAAATATGTGCTTTATTAAATGCAAACTCACTTTATTCCATATTCTCCCCCCTCTGAAATGATAATTTGAAGTGTACCCTCTTTGAAAGCAGGAAGAGTTCTTTCAGAACAGCTGCTTTGCTGATTCCTGTCACAGCCTCAATGCTTTTTTAAACTGTGTTGACTATAAGCAGTGTATTTTAATTGCCCAGAGCTAATGTGCTTATAGTCTTAAATCCCTCTTACTGTTCACAGAAACCAAGCAGACACAGAAGATCAACAGATGGGAGTGCCCAGCTCTGGCTGCTGTTGGAAGTGGGGAGAGAAAGATTATTATGTAGTTTCTTCATAAAAATAGGCTGGATTCTTTAGAAAAGGAGTGGCCAGACACAGCAGAATCATTTACATTGCACTGTGGTCTCCAGAGGGATCCTGCCCAGACTTCAGGAACTGCTGCAGCACTTTCACTCCTTGCTTTTATTCATTGAATGTGAAATCATATAGATATGCTGAATGTGTTTACAGATGTCACACAGAAAAGGAACTTCCCTTAATATGACACACATAGTGCCAGTTTTACAAACCTTGCAAATTATTTCATGAAGCAGCAAAAAAGAATGAGTGTGTGTATATGTGTCATCTCTACAGGGAGGGACTGGTGAGTTTAGTAATCATGCTTGTTTCACTGTGAATCATAACTCTTGACTCATTGCCACACAACATATGGGTCAGTCTCACAATGTGGAAATGGGACAGCAGGATTAGACTGCTTTTGACTTCTCTCTGAAGTGGCTGAGCTTCTCAGCTTCTGCTGCACACTGTGCAGGATTAGCCTAACTGAGAAAATCTTTGAGTGTCAATGAATTAAGGACTTTGATACCTACAGAGGTGAATGCTCCTGAGACTTGTGTGTACCTAGACAGCCTAAACAGAACCTATACATTTCAAGGCCTGTTTTCATTTGTGATGGCATAGAGAGACAGGAGGACAGCCATGTAGTTAAGGGGACACTCTCCTATCATGAATTTCAGAGCTCATGCTAAACAAAGCAGTGCTGGCAGCTTAGCTCCCTTGACCCATTGCTGTTTCTGCAGTCTGCTATAGCAACTACCATTATCCCCATATTTAAGCTGGGGAAGTAAGGCAGATGGTTCAAGTGAACTTACCAAAGGCTCCCAGGTGTCTTACAGACACAGAATGTGACTGAGCGGGAGCTCTTTGGTTTTTATTCCAGATTGTCTCTTGTGGCAATGACTGATTATTACTGACACAGTCATCTCTGTTGCCAAGGTTACCTGCAGCTGGTTCAGCAGGAGCAAACTGGTTGGCGGTCCTTCTCACCTTTACTTGCTCTTGGTGCCTGCATAAGGGCACTGCACTATGCAACTGCTCTACAATCCCTTGAGGGTACATGAAGTGCAATGGTCCTTTCACTACTGATCCCAGCCCTGAGGGAGTGACTATAGTTTCCATTTTTTTCATGATCAAAGATATAGCCAAGTGCGTAATACAGTGGACAGAGAATTTTAATGGTGAGAGTAAACAATATCATTGTCAACATATCTTTCCTTCTTTGTCACATGCCTGAAGTAATCAAAAGCTCAGGAACACTGCATACATTTGCACAAGCTGAGATGGATCTGACATTTTTCTGCTTGTCTGAGCCCTGTATCAAACCAGGAACCAGACAGACTTCATGCAAGACTGAGGGGAAACTCTGAAGTGCAAAGCTGATGTTTGTCTGTCTGTCTGTCTGTCTATCTCCCCATAGCAGTGACCTGCCTTGGAATCAGTTATGCTAGTTTTCCACCATCAGACTGCTTCCCTTAGCAGTGTATCTAGAATAAGGAAACTATACATGCATAATTATTTATAAATATTATCTGTAGACAAATTGATCTGCTTTGTGCCATTATTTGAGATATCACTGAGAAGAAATCAAGAGGAAACTGCATAGCATTTAAAAAAAAAAAACACCAAATCTCCACTGTTCTTCTAGGAGGACTGATTAACAGGAAGGGCTAACCACACTGCTATGGTTTGACTCTTCCACACCTAAGGTCAGGATCAAATGGGACAATACATGATAAAAAGAGAAACCCTCCCAGACTTATTCAAGGGATTGGGCTAATTGTTAGGAGCAAGCAAGGACTCCTGATAAGTTCTGAAAAGTAGGCAAGGAAAAAGACTTTTCACCCATGAATTAGAGCAGGTTAGTTGCCTCTCCCAGTTTAGAGATGGCTTCAATGAAGAAACTGTACAAAAATTTGTTGAAAGATGTTCTGATCATTGCACATCTTTCAATGAATAAATATTATTCCTGTTTTGAAGAACTGAGACACCTTGATTATGTAATAGCTGGTTAACTATTATATCTAATAGGCCTGGTTTTCCAGAATTAAATTAGATGTGCAGACAGCAAACAGGCTGATTGCAGTACTCAGATCCAATCTCAAAGTGAGAGACATAGTTCCACCTGCAGGAGGACAGCCTGGACAAATACCTGTTCTCAAAGGGCATGCCTAAAAAGGTCTAAAACATCACATCCATAAGTATGAGTTATGGAGCTGTTAATTTGGGGCAGGTTTTCCCCTGTTTTCTTGCATATGCTCATCATTAAAATCAAAGATCTGAATGCCATCCTGACCAACCCTTCATTCTCAATGAGGTACAGGATTATGACGTGAATCAGGACTAATATCCACATTGAATGGTTTAATTCTGTGGCTGCAGTGGGGAAAAAAATAAACAAACTCCAGAATACAAACACTCTCTGACTTCAAGAGATTCAGTAGTCTTAGTGGAATACTTTGCTCTTTGGATATACCTTCCAAATTCAAATCCTCATCCTGATCCATGCTAAGACCCCACAGCTCCTGTACACTTCAACAAAAACTAGAGAGTATAGACATTCTGCTTTCTTGCACGACTGCAAAGCACAATCCAAACTACAAAAATTGTCACACCAAATTTTAGATTATTAATTACAAACAGGCACAGCACTGTTGTAAACACAGCCAGCCGTTTGCACACTTAATTATAGAATATGTTTCCATAGTTTAATAGGATAATTACTGTTATTGTACTCATCCTGGGACTTATTTTTCTGAGGTAAAAGTCAGGAGACCAGATCCCGAAAGTGGAAGAAGCCAGGCAACAGAGAGGTTTACCACAACACACAAGAGAATGTGTGTTGACCCTGGAACTCAGGGGAAGGCAACTGCTGGACGAGCTGTGTCCTCTGAAGTCATCGTTCTGACAGAAACCACGATGGCCTCACAAGTGCACCTGCCTTGTGCAAACTGCTGACATGGCCTGATCTCTTCCTTTAGAGTGACTGGTTGTGCGACATGGATTATGGAGGAGCCTGAACTTGTTTATATTTGATGGAGTCAGTCTCTGGGCTGCCCAGAGGCTGCCCAGTCCCAGAGGACTACAGCACTGGTCAAGGAATCTCAGGTTCACATCTGACATGTACTGTTAATTTTAGAAGAGTTGCACTTGTTTACACATGGCCTGAGGTAGGTTTCAAACCATAATAGCAGGTTAGCTGAATTGGTCATAAAGAGACTTTCTCATAGTAATCGGTTTAAAAATAAACCAAACGTTTTTTGGCTTTTAGTGGAGAAGGCGCTGATAGAAAAACACGTGGTGTCACGTACCAGCTGGGCCGCAGTGCTGCTTTGTCCCCAGACGGGCCCACGTTTTGGTGGCAGGCTCCGGACCCGCTGCTCCCCGCGGGAGGCGGCAGCTGGCTGCGCTGGCCGGCTGCCTTCGTGCAACCACAGAGTCAGCGAGGGTGGACAAGACCTCTGAGCTCATCGAGTCCAACCCATGACCGGTCACCACCTTGTCAATCACCCCGCAGCACTGCATGCCACGTCCAGTCTTTCCTGAAACACCTCCGGGGCGGGGACTCCGCCACCTCTCCGGGCAGCCCGTTCCCGTGTGTAACAACCCGCTGCCGCGCCCTCTGGTCTCTTTTCCCCCAGGCCCCGGCTGCCGACCCCGGCCGCACCGCCCGCCCCGTCCCGCTCAGGTCACGGCCCCGCCGCGGGCCCTGCGCATGCGCGCCCCGCCCGGCCCGCCCCGCCCGCTGTAAACAAACCGCGGGCGGCCCCGCGCAGGCGCAGCGCCGTCGCCGCAGCTGCGCACGGAGCGTCGGGCGGTCGGGGCCGGTCCGGGGGCGCTGCCGGGATGGACGAGGACGTGCTGACCACCCTGAAGATCCTCATCATCGGCGAGAGCGGCGTCGGCAAGTCCAGGTGAGGGAGGCGCCCGCCGGCCTTCCACAGCCTCTCCTGGCCGACCGGCTCCGGCCTAGGCCCCTTGTCGGACAGCGCCGTCTGGGCGCGGCCTGCGCCCCGCAGGGCCGGGCCCGCGGGGGGAGCTCCCTCGGCCCTTCCCGGCCGGCCCTCCGGCGGGCCAGAGATCCCCCCCAGCGCTCCTCCTCCTCCGCAGCGCTCCCGCAGCCACCGGCCCCGAGCTGGTGTCTGCCAGGCTCAGCAGCCAACAGATGAAGCGAGGATTCTGTCAGGCTGCCCAGGGTCACCTGGGCCGCCTTGTGCCCAGGGCAGCGTTGCGTCGTGGGGAGATAGGTGCCCTTGTACATCTCCATAGCGCTTTGGGGTTAATGTCTAGTCCATAATACGTATATGCAGAGTCACAAGTGATCCAGCACTGGGTGTGTGCGGGGGAGCACGGGGACGCAGCAAAGTAGTCCTAACACAGGATCTTTTGCTAATTACAGGCTTTATCAACTGTGTTGAGGTTGATTTCTTCCTCCTTGCCGTATTCGTAGCTTCAGCTAAGCCGAACCCCAACCCTAAGGAGTTGGGGTTTTATTTGTGTGATGTTTTAAACTTTTTTTTTTTTTTGATAGTAACATAGTTCTTACTAAAGGGTTTGGAATGTCAATGCAGGAGGGCATCTGGGAATGTACCACACCGGTAGTTTTATATTTGGTATTTTTATGGCAATAGTATGTATCCTCTGCCATGACCCTCAATTACATAAAAGTTGCTAATTAGGGGGAAAATGTGCCCATATTTGTTAAAAGTCTGTCAGTTACTCATTTGAGTTAGCTTCTAAATTGATAATTAGTACAGTAGGCCCCTGGTGACCGACATGATGTGAGCAAATTTCTTTTAGTTGAGGTCATCTCTCATATATGAGTGGCCATATGGAAGAATTTTTCCTGGGGCAGATAAAACACACAGTGGTTTTGCATACCTATTTATGTGCATGTTTCTTTACATCAGAAAGCTTGCTAAAAGAGACATTATGTGGAGGAAATAAAAATGCTATTAAACTGTAGCAGTGGAGTTGTTCAGGTATAGGAACTTAATATTAAATTATTCCTAAACTTGTGTTTCTTACCTATTGGTTGGTGAGGAAAGGTCAGATGTTAAACAGGTACTAGCATGGTGGAGGAAGTGGTTGAAGTCTTGACTTCTGAACAAATGCTTTCTTGAACGTGGTCCTTGTGAGGCTGCTATGCTTTGTAGAAGGTGATAGCTACATATGAAAAAAAGGTAGAAGCTGGCTGGGCTTGGCATGCAGGGCTGGTAAAATGGCAGTTTTGTTCTAGTGGCAGTATAAGAGTTCCATAATTCCTCTGTTCTGAATGAAACTAGTATTGGTTGTAACTAAAAATAGCTGCTCTTAACTAGCATCCTTATACAACTGTCTGAAGGTACTGGTAAAAACCTGTATGCCGTGTTTTTTAAAAAAATATTATTGTTTTAATTATTCTTTGATAAATAAAGCTACCATTTGGTTTTGGGGTTCTGGAGTAAGGAGAGGAAGAAATGTTGGTTCGTGATTATCTTGGAGTTGTCATCCTCATTGAAATAAAGGAATTTTAGCTGTTGCTGTTTCTCTCAGTGCAGGACTGTGTCCAAATGCTAAAACCCACTTGACTTCTGAATTCACATGCAGAAAGAGGAGAAAAGAACAGAGTGGTGGGGAAGACCAAAAAGTAAATAAGGCTTTGTTTTGTTTCTCCATCCTGGAAATTTCTGAGTAGAAGCTGTGGTCATAGCAAACAGCTGCCTGCTACATGTGCTTACCACAGAGGCATAAGACTGTTGATTTTAGAAGCAGCACACTGAGAATCTGTGTCTCTCACAAAAATATTTACATTTGACACTGGTAGCGTTATAGGCGCTTCTTTAAGGGACCCTGCAGTGCTATAGTGTGATGTGCTGTTAAATCTTAGTTGTAACTTTTCTACTGGTAGCAAACATATTCATCAAGATAGGGGGAAGTGTTGTGTGAGTTGTTATATACAAAGAAATGCAAAATCATAGAATGTTGGGGAGCTATTTCTACTCTTCAGCTTCTGTGTCTGTTTCTGGTGGGTGTTGTCCATGTTGTTCCCCTGTGTGCCCAGTTCAAGGAGTTATTTCTGGGATGAAAAGCTGACTTGGAATATATTTCTCAAGCTTACAGAAATACTGTGTGAAGCAATATTGAAACAAAACAAAAAATACTACTTTGGTACTGAATTCTGGAAGAAAAGTAGAATAAGGTTGAAGTAAAATGCTTTGCAAAGCAGATCACATGACTTTTTGGGTAACTGATTTGACAACTTGTGTGGTACTTTGTTGTTTAAGATACATTCTTGGTAATACATGCAGAGAAGGCTCAGGTAGCAGAGCATGTCTGCTCTGTTCTTTCCATGTTCTTTTCTTTTTTCCATATATTCTCTCCTACCAAAAAAGCCCCTTCACATCTGATTCTTTTTATTTAGCTATGTGATTTTGCTGTTCCTTTCAGAGTTGTAATTTATAGGCTTCCAGCAAGATATGGATATGCTGCAATAATAGTATCTCTTATTTTTCTTTTTTCCCTGTCAGCCTTTTGCTGCGGTTCACAGATGATACATTTGACCCAGAACTTGCAGCAACAATTGGTAAGTATGTGCTGATACTTGCTTAGAAAAATTGATCACATTTTCAGTGTAAAATTGTGGTTTGTTCAGACTTGTCTAGCATGTATCGAAGTTCAGACATGTTTGCCTTTCTGTAAGAGCTACTACTCTCTGTTTGATTTATCTATGCAAAATAGCTGTCAGGTTTCTGACTCTAATACTACTGTCCAGACCTTGTGTCTATGTAATATGATACTTTGTAGCTATCTTAAGAGTCTATAGTAGGTAGTGTTAACTCTTCCAACTTCTGACAGTACTTGAGTGCTCTGGGCTCTGCGTGGCTTCTGCTTTTCCTCTGTAGGGAGGAAATTACAATGTGGCTTTTTTGTTCTACTTAGCAATCAGTTCCTTGGCAGCTAGACTCCTGAGAAGAGTGGAAGAGAGCCAAGAATCTCGAGCTGCTGGGGAAAAAGGCAGTGACGTGTCATTGCTGTGCTGGTATTTTGCCTACCAGCTTGGGTCAGTTGTGCTGGGGGAGAGTGACCCAGAATGCAGGATACACCAAGGAGATTGGTTCTCAAAGGAAAGAAAATGGAACTATTAAGAGTGTCATGCAACTCTGTGCCAAAGTAATAACTGAAATTATGGAAAATGGAGATACTTTTTCACACCATAATTTCAGTTGCATTTTTTACTTTCTCTGTAGGAAGACTTCTGTCTGAGAGCTTATATAGATTTTTTTTCTTTGAATTTAGCTGTTGGTAAGCAAGACCAGCTCTAATTTATTAAGACTTAAATTGGTCTTTTTTTTATTAATGTTAATAAGATTCAGGAATGCTATTTCCTATAAAGCGCTGACAAGCCAAGAGGAAGAACGTGGCCTATTTTTGTTCATTCTATTGCTTATAAAAAATGAAGTTGTGCAAGTAGCCCCACCTCAGTTTATGAGGGAGGATAGCATGGGAGGAAGCAGGAATGAAATAGATCAGGTGATGAAGATGGCAATCTTGGATTCTAATCTAATAGTTTTGGCACTGTATATACTTTTCGTCCTGTTAATTTCTTAATATGTCAACCATGCGAGCCAGGAAGTTAGTGCAGAATAGCTACTTCACCTTTCCTGATGTTTTGGATACCAAAAGAGTAGTTCGGTCTCTGAGTGAGCGTCTTTATTGTTTGGGGTTTTTTTGTTTTTTTAATGGTGGGGTTTCTTTTTTTTTTTTTTTTTTTTTTTTTTTTTTTTCCCTTCTGCTGTTTGTATCTGTGTCAAAAACTAGCATCAGTGTGCTATTTGAGAAACTAAGGAATTATTTCCTGAAGTAATTCTTTGGGTTTGTCAAAATGCACAACAGCATGTGTGGTAGCTAATCACTGGATGTTAAATAGCAACAATTAAAGGTTTACTGCTGGCAGATCCTACCTGGCAGGTCCTACTCTGCTCTAATTCTGATGTGGACAAGGAGGAAGAGTACTCAGTGTAAGCATTGCTTCAGATAGAGTTTGTGTTCTGAAACAAATATAATAATGTGGAATGAATGGGATCATCTGGCAGGAAAAGTCAGTGTGTAGATCACCCTGTTAGGCTCATCTTGCTGGTATTTGAGGTAGTGCTGTGCAGTAGAGCTACTGTGACCCCAGCTGTGCAAGTCCTACACACGGTGTGGGGGACACTCCTAGGGGATAGCAGATTCATTTTTTTCCACTTAACTGGAAGAGGACAGAATCTGGGTTCTTATTTGTTTTCTCATTTTTCTTCTAAAGCTACTATTCAGTGGCACTGCCACTTTTTTGGTGAATGTATTTCTAAGAAGTAAAATGTCAACTTTAAATTCAGGGAATGATTTGTTGTTCATATAGATAAAGCAGTTGGAGTGAGTTCCTAGAGTTAACTATTCTGCTGTGTGAAGACAGACCCTAGATGCCAATTTCAGGTACTTACAAGATGGTGAAATGTCAAAACACATTGTGAGTCTTGGCTTGGAGTTCTTTATGTGCTAATTAAACACCTTTTTTTGTTTTGAGTTAGGGAACAGAAGGACAGAAGAGGTTTTTAAGCCTTTCCTGTTAAAACTGAAGTATGGTGCTTTTTCGAAATTAATGGACTATAAATAATGTCTTCTTTCAATGTTATCTACATACTGACTGCTGGACTGGCTAACATGACTATTTTTTTTAATTTGGATTAAAAGTGAGGAGAACTTTGGCTGGTTTGGTTTTCTTTAAGATCTAGCAAGAACTGCACACAAACCTGCAATACTGAGGAAAGCCTTGACAGCAGTACAACTGGTCCCCTGTGATCACCTGTTGAGATGTATTTACCTTCATAGATTGCACAGACCTATTGGGTGCAATTTAGAAGAAACCCTAAATGATTATTTTGTGTGGGTTGTTCTTCAGAACTTAGTAAAAATCCTATGATATTCTTCAAAGAATAAGCAGCTTTTGGCAAATGGTTCAGCTTTAGTATCTTCAGTTGGATTAAACATGTATTCAACCTAGCAGATTACCTGTTCTTGTATTCTCTTGAGGCTGGCTTGTTTGTTGGGCTTCATCACATGGATCTTACCAGACTACATGTACCCCAGTCTTTTACATTGTCTTTACTGCTCATGCTTGTCTTTACTTGCTTGCTCTTTGTATGAGAGATTCTAGATAACTGTTCAGTGCAATCCCTATTTTGCAAATTAAGTGATGTATTGCACAGATCTGGTGTTTCTTAACTTTTTAGCTTCACTTGCATTCGGAGTCCTCAAACTCCTAAGCTATCTAACTTGTCACTTACCTACAACACAAATACTACACTGTAGCTAATTGTGGACTTCCTATAAATACAGTGTGGCATTACTGGCCTGAATGTGAGAGTGGCATCAGTGACAGACCTACTTCTTGCCAATTTTAAGTCCGCAGTATGTTAGTGTGTAGTGCTGAGGCAGGAGATGATAACTTACAGGAGTACAGTCTAGTAGTGCTGCCTTATTTCTGGCTGTCTTCCAAGACATGGTGGAAAGCACTGTCAGCTTTCTACTGTCAAGGGTAGACACATCACTCTTGCAAGGTCAGAACTGATACCTGGCACACAAATATGTCTGTATTTCATTGTTGGTTTTAGGGAATGTAAGTACCCTGTTTGTTCATTTCAACAAGATTTTCTTGAGCCTTAAATTTTTTCTACTTGTCTTTCCTTATGGCAGATTGGCAACCAAAAACTCTCTCAAGTATTTTAAAGTTTTCTTTTTGTTAATTTGCTTTTTTATGTGTTGAGCTCCTTTGTTTGTTAGAATTCTATTTTACATGCCTCAATTGCTTTACAGGGTGTATTTTGGTGTGTTATTACTTCATTTTCATGCTTTTGCTTTCCAATAGTCAATTTAACACATGGACTTTAGTCACTGTCTTAGTTTCTTATTGTACTTACATTGCTCTTGCAAAATTTAAAGTGAATTTTAAACCAGAGGCATGGCTAATGTAAAGATATATATATCCATTTCCATTAAATGAAGATTGCTGAACTGTGCAGGCACAAGATACTGAATCTGTTTACGGAATTGGAGAAGGATACTATGGCTTCAGAATACATATAATATGTTTATCTTAAGGAAGAAAGTTTTCTTTCTTGAAATTATCATGACGTGTTTTAATTTGTCATGGTAAGTATCCAATAGACTTGTAGTATCTGCAGTTACAGGTTTTGGTGCCAGACTAATGGATTAAGAATGTGTTGTGAACTATTTGACATGCTGACTGAACTGCAAGTGGGGTTTTTTGGAGTTCAGGGGAAGAAACATGCAATTACAGTAGAAGAAAGAGATTCTTTTAGTCTGAAAGTTACTGCTGAGTGCTGAAAAGTAGGAAGAACAGAATGTTCTTTAGGATTAAATTGGGTCAAATTCCTAGCATAGCAGTCTTCTGTGAACTAGGTAAAGTTCTAAGAACTGATGTTATGTTTTAAATAAAATTTAAAATTACTGGTCTTTTCTGTGACCGTAACTGTAGAATAATGTACCATTCTTGTGCATGATACTGAGCATTTTATTGGTCCTGAGTTAGGGTTTAGGAGTCCTAGTACCTGAAAAAAACTGTTTAGTTACTACGAAAATTGATGTACTTTGGGAAAATTTTGCTTGAAAGAGAGTATAGGCTTCTTCCAGTGCAAAATGCTGTCTGAAAAACACCTGACACTTCAGGAAACACATCAATGAGCTAAAGCTGTAAAACAGTGGAATAAAAATTTTGTTTATCTTTTTTGAAACAAAGCTCTTTTAAAGTTCAATGCAACTGAAGTTTAAATCTGTTAATGATATGCAGTTTCTTAATCATCCCATATATCCTTTTTTTATATTTGTTTGTAATGTGCATGAATTTGGGAATGTAACTGCAGGACACACATCCTGAGGCTCTACTCATTTTGTATTAGAGTAGTTAAAATCTTCTGATGGGGAATGTGATGATTGACATTATAATTCCAAAGTACAGAAAGGTTGCTGCTTGCTGTTGCAAACTTGAAACTTGTTTTTGTAGAAGTATCAGTTTTCCATACTGCTACAACGTTTTAGAGCTGCTGCCGGGTGGGAAGTGAAAGTTGCTCCAAAATACTGGTTAGTTACTTGCTATTAGTAACCTAAGAGTTAATTAAAGCATAATTCATCATAACTGTGCTGAGCTTCTCCAACAGATGTGTGTCACTATATCCTTTAAATTCCCAGTCACTGACATGTTGTTCTCCTTGGGCTGAGTTTTGTGCATCTTGTCCTTGAGCAATTGATAGGCTGTTAGTTCCTGGGGTGGAGGATGCCTGAAGGGGGAAGAATTTGTTACTTGTTGGAGTAGATAACTGGAGCAGCAGAACCATTACCTTGTTGTCTGTTTGGAGAATGTTTGAGAGTAATGAATAGAAAGTTAGTCCATTTGAATTGTGGACTTGAAAATTTGTCCTGGAATATGTGCTTTAATACAAGAGATGTAGTATTTGCCTTACTTCCATAAAATATTTTAAATCAATGGCTTAAAAGTCCCTGTCAGCAAAAAAAACTTGCATTTTGAGCAAGGTTCATAAATAGCTAATGGAACTTATTCTTCCTGCTCGTGTCAAAACACTGGGTTTTTTGGAGTTTGGCTTTATTGTTTTCATTTCTCTTTATTTTCTTTTTCAAATATAGCTGTATTATGTTGGAAGAACTGAAATATTTTTCGTCCTCTAGGTGTGGACTTCAAGGTGAAAACTATTTCCGTTGATGGAAACAAAGCTAAACTGGCAATATGGGTAAGTCTCCTAAGTTCTTCTTGCTTTGCTTTAGGGAAAGCTAGGGTTTCTATAATGTATAGTTTGTATAAAATGCTTCTCTGTTAATATGAAGGTGATTTGGAGGAGTGGGAGGTTCATACTGCATCATTCAGAAGGTGCAGTGAGCTGTGGGACAACTGACTCATGGGGTAGTTCTGCTGCCTTTGAGCTTCTGCAATACTAATTCCAGGTCTGGTTGGGAGAGAAGTAGAGAAAAGGAGGAATTAAATGGTTTTAAATCTGTAGAGGGGTGCACTTCTTTATTAAATTTTGCCTATAACACTGAGGTTGTGTATTGATAGGTTAAGAATTGCAGTTGCATGCTCATATGTTACCTTTTTAAAACCATTTTTCGTCTAAACTTCATAGCCATCATACGAAGGTTTTCATAGGCTCAGTGTTAGGATTATTTGTAGCAGATGCATTTCAAAGAGAGAGAGGCAGTGTTTGTGTTCATAGCTTTAGTGTGTTCAACTTTTGCTCTAGTTAAAAGTAGAACTTCCATTACAGCAAGTGAAGAAAAAGTACTTCCAAGCTTTAAAAGAATATTCTCCGTTGTGTAAACCAGCCTTCACACTTACGTGACTTGAAGGACATTTTTGAAGAGTCAGACCCAGTTGTGTCTTCTTGTACCAAGCAAGATTGAAACTTTTTCTTGTATAAGCAAGATATCATACCCTTGTTTCCTTGGGAGGTAGTAGTAGAATATGAAATGTGTATTGCAGTGTTTCTGTAGCTTGAAGGGTGCTTCATACCTCACTTACAGAGGACTTAGGTATTAGTTACAGTAGTAATCATCAGTGAAATAAATGGGTTTGACAAGGAAAATAAATGAAATAGCTTGGCAGAAAATAAAAAAGGCATACAGACTGGTAGCAGAAAAAGGAATGATAAGTTAGGGTTTATTTTCCATTTTGGTAAATAGAAAGAAATTATCCTGAGGCAAACTGGAAAAGAAAAGCTTGTGAAGGTGCTTCATGACACAAAACGAGTTTTGGATGTGTGACATTGAGTGGCTTGTGGAATATTGAAGCCCAGTTTGCTTATCCAGATTCTTTTTTAGGCAATCCACAGTGTTTCATGTGTCACTTCTAACCTGGATAAATTGAATAAAGTTGTTTAAATATTCTGTGCATAAAATCTTCAATGAGTGTGCACTGTAACTTCATCTCCAATAAGAAAACAGCATTCTAATTTTGGTGGTTTTTTTTAAGAGGTATTGACACTTTATATCTTGGGATGTGAACTCAACTTTGCTTAAAACCAGAAAAACCTCTGACTTATTCCTGCTTCTGCTGTGTTATAGCATGTTAGTGCATTTACCCAGATACTCAGTCAAATTTAATTGGACTAAGTGATTGAAGTGAAGGAACTGGTTTTGTTCCTTCACTGGTTTTGTCATGGCCTGCGATGCTTGTTAGAAAATCTTAGTACTGCAGCTATGCTGCTTTCTTGCTGGTTGCTGCAGTACTGGCAGATCAAATGCCTTTGCAGAAATGGCCATCTTACTGTTATGTAATACAGTTACATACTATATCTAGTAGTTTGAAGGTTCTTCCCAGAACAGGCTACGTAAAATTTCAACGTTAATGTGTAGCAAAACAGCAGGGGATGGAATAAACTCAGCTAATCTGCTAGCTGAATCTAGTTTAAATTGTATTTTGTATGTTCATTAAAAGTAGAATACCTGAAAGCTAGGCTACATTCTACTCAAATTCTGATTAATGGAACTTTTTGAATGGCTTATTAGGATACTGCAGGTCAGGAGCGGTTCAGAACGTTAACCCCCAGTTACTACAGAGGCGCACAAGGTGTCATCCTAGGTAAGTGTATCTTTACATGATAGTTCAAATGTTTGTGTTTTCCTCATGCATTGGAGTTACACAACTCATGTAGCCTTTATATAATATCTAATTGTTATTAAAAATCTTTGTATCTATGTTGAACAACTCATGCTAAAGCATCTTGGTATCTCAATCGCTTTCTCATGTAGTCAGTCTGATGACTGGAGAACCTCTGATTTTTGCGTGAGAATAAGAGCTACTGCTATCTGAATGGATAGCTTGGCACTGTTGTCCTTGTGCTGTTGCAAATTTATTGCTTATGTGTTTTATTTATTGCTTTTTATTTTTGCCCATCTTTTGCTTACTAAGGGCAGAGTAAAAAAATTCTACTCAGTGTAGTCTCTCTGTATCAGTGTGATACTACTCTTTCTTATCCCTGTTGTTTTTTTCCTAATGAAATTAATAATATAAACTGTAGAATCTGGCCGAGGTCTTTTGTTATTTGTCTTCAAACTGATGGAATGTTACACGGTCAGAATCACTTAGAAAAGACCAGCTGGGCATGTAGAAAACACCTGGGCAAAGAAACCCAGGCAAAACCCATAATTTCAGCTTCACAGTGTAGTCTCATTTGTGCTTTTTTTGGTGTCTGGAAGCCTGTTTGGTAGGCACTGAGCTCTGAAGTTCTGCTTCTCCACTGCTAGGACTGAGGAGCTGTCTAAAGTAAAGTCAGGGATGTACTTTTAATTTTCTTGAAGTTGCTTCTGACTTTGGAGAATCTTGCTAAGCTCTTGTGTCTAGTTGAATTGTTTAATGTGGAATAACATGTCATGTGACCTGGTAGGTTTCCCAAGTCGTGAGTTACGTTATCTTCCCGGTATAGGAAGGTGCTGTCAGAGCATGTTGTGTCAAGTCTCTTAGTTGCACTGAACCTGCCACTCGCTGGTGAAAGCTGTAAACAAGCACTGTTGGGGAGATAAAAGGTTGTGCTGTTGAGATTTGCTGTTGAGATCTCACCTGTTTTGTTCAGTATCTCCTGACTATTTCTTTATTACTTGTCTTCTAAAAAAAATAAGGCTGTTCACACAAGCCAAATTACAGATTTGTTTGAAAGAAGCTGTTTGTGCCTGTCTGCACGTGGGATGTGAAAACAAAGGAAAAAACCACTTTCATAGCTTCAGTAGTGAAGATCGTGCCATCCTCTTTGCATAGCTGTTTAGTGATTTTAGGTATCCTACATGAGGGATCTGCTAGCGTAGAATTCCTTGGAGAATTATAGTCTCTAGCCTGTAAGCTAGGGTGTATCAAGGAATATGAGCCTGAGAACCATAGGTAGCTGAAGCTTGGAGTGGTTCTGCATCAGTGAATTGAGCTGGTGGATGTCCTACTTTTTTCCAATTGTTTGTATAGAAGGTAAATTTGAATCCATAGAACTCCTTCAGTTTTCTGATTCAAAAAGCCATCATTTTTGCTCCTTTTGTGATGTAAGCTGTAATTCTTGGAAAAATATTGTGGAATAATATCACTAATATCTTTCAGTTTATGATGTCACAAGAAGAGATACTTTTGTCAAGCTGGATAACTGGTTAAATGAATTGGAAACATACTGCACAAGGAATGACATAGTGCAAATGTTAGTTGGAAACAAGATTGATAAGGTAAACCAAATTCAATTGCAGTAAGTAATCTGCTGGTGTATCTTGTTATTAAGGAATATTAATGCTTTGTTTTATTATAGGAAAATCGTGAAGTTGACAGAAATGAAGGCCTCAAATTTGCAAGAAAACATTCCATGTTGTTCATAGGTATGTTATAGATACTTGCCGAGATCTTTCTTGATTTTTGTTACGTAAGGAAAAGTACCCATTCTGTAGGATTGGAACTCTTTATGTGTATAGTCCAATTAATGATATTTCGCACCTGCACTGGGCACAAGGATAATGGGTATTCCTGTTTTTCAAAATTGTGCTTATGTCCAGATAACTGTGGATGATTATGTAGAAATTCATAAGGATGAAGGGCAGAGTACTGGCTCTCTGTAGCTTTATGAAACCTGTTTTGGGTTTGGGGCTTTGTCTGATTTCTTTTCCCAGCTGACTTGCTGAAATAATAACAGAAGCAAAATGAAAGAGGGAGAACTGGTGCTAGGGCAAGCCTTCAGTATAGCAAAATAGCTGGTACATGAGAGAACTCTGTATTAGAACTGGGATGTAAAAATAGGTGGGTATATAATAAACTTAAAAATGGTGGGTAGGATTGCATAATGACATAATTATGATTAGAGCAAATATATTGAACTCATCTTGCTGCAAAATGAAATGGGTCTTGTAGGCAAAGCCATGTAATGATAAATTAAAAAATGGGTGTTGAAGTGGCTCTTTATGCCATAATATGTTTGTTATGTCTTTCACCTAAGGATCAGAAGGGATTATTTTACAGGATTATTCCAGCAGCAAAGCAGTTCATTGACATGTAGTCATTCATCCTTCTACTTAGACTTATATTCTTTATCTCTGACTGAAGACTTATTTTTGTTTCGTGTCCTGCTGTGTTTATTTTTAGCTACAGTGTCAGATGTGGAAATGAAAGCTCAAAGTTGAGGCACAAGCTACTAAGTTCATGGAAGATGAAAACAAAAGTGAAAATTAGACTATAAATGTGCATATAAATATATGCATGCTACGTATGTTAAGTATCTGCGTGGCTGTGTAGATAAACAGGGCAAGCCCTTGTGAAACTGAACAATTTCTGATGGTGTCTGTTGTTCTTATAACATAACCTGCGGGCAGATTTCTTAGTCATGGTCCAAGTAAGGATCCTGAGTGAAATTACCTAGAATTCTGCAAACTGCAAAAGGAATGAGATCCCTTATGGCTTTTTATCAGATGAATTTTGTCATGGAGGCTGACCCAGAATCCTGCAGTATGGATCCTTGATTCATATGTTCTAGTGGTACTACAGTTATGATTAATAACAGAACTGAAATACAGAACAGCAACCATGTTTTTCAGACAAGAATCCTAGTTTTTCTTACTGGAGTGCTTTCCACAGAGAAAATAAAAGCTAAGCTATAACTGTCTCTATATGTTCTGGTAAAGTTTGACTTAAAAGCTCTTCTATTAAAAATATTTTGAGGTGCTACCTGTCTGGTGACAAATCCACATAGTTGCCAATTTTGGTACTGCTGTATTTTTAAGGAATAGGTTGTGGAAGTTTTAAGTCTGTTGTAGGTTGAAACTTAACTGAAAGATAAATATTCCAGCTGGTAGAGGGGTCCGCCGCTTGGGACCCAGAGAGCCACAACCACCCCAAAAGATGTCTCGCTAGAAACAGCTCCTTGGGGGGTCAGGGTGCTCCTCAGCTGGCAGAGGGGCTTCTCAGCAGGAGGGCAGCGCAGTGATTTCAGCTCAGTGATTTCAACTCCTGCCCTTGTGAGTTTGCCCCTCTTTTAGCTGGCCGTGATGAGAGAGAGAGGTGTCGTGTGGAATTTCCGCAGGTGGTAACTTTATTGCAAAAGTACCAGCGAAAGGGTCCAGGGACGAGGTACCTCTGCCAACCAGAGGAAACCCAGGGGTTTTTATGGGACACCAGGGTGGGAGGAAAAGAGTTCAAAACCAATCAATTGCAACAGATCTACATAAGATCCCGAGGGGGCTTGTGGGTCTCCGGACAGGTCGCCGTGGCTAGAAAGTTTGTCTTTTGTCTTAGGGGCTCTGGGTGAAGTTGCAAAATTCTTTCTTAACTCCTCAGCTTGGCTCTCTCCAGGGCAAAGCAGCCGGGGCTCCACCCACCTGAACAGATAAATATTAAACAAGTTACCAGAAGTTATAATAACACTTGACTTTTTGTGTCCCCTTTTCCAGAGGCAAGTGCAAAAACATGTGATGGTGTGCAGTGTGCCTTTGAAGAACTTGTTGAGAAAATCATTCAGACACCTGGACTGTGGGAGAGTGAAAGCCAAAACAGAGGTGTAAAGTTATCAAACAAGGAAGAAGGATATGGAGGAGGAGGAGCATGTGGTGGATATTGTTCTATGTTATAAACTTTGGGAAGCTTATTCTTTGCATATTTAAACAGATAGTTACATCTTTCTGTACATATAGTCATTAAATGCTATTTTTAGGGACCTTGCAGTTTGCACATATTTGTTTTGTATCATGGCAGTGAACACTTGTAGAGAAAATGTTCTGCAGCTTTCCCAGTTTGAAAATGTTATGGTAAGCATGCCCAATTTGCAATCTTCAGGTTTTTATAAGTAGCATAAATAATGTGCAAGAGCAAATGCACTAAAAATTTTACAACAGTATACATTAATTGTGTTAACTACTCTAAACAAATCCATCTTACAAACACTGCATTGTCTGCTCTTTGTCTTACTTTTAAATTCTGTTGAAATTATAGAACTATATAGTGTGCACAAATCTTGGAAACCGTATGAGCTATAAATGTTACATTTCATCTCTTCTAGTAAATGCTTTTTTTAAGGTATTAAAAGCAGCAGGATTATACAGTTCTTAGACAAATCTGCTAAAATTTTGTCTTTCAGCAGTGCAGTCTAAAACACAAATTGGCACAGGCCATAGTTGGCATCAGCACTTCCTTGAAGAGATGCTTTGAAAGCTTCCTGTGCAAAGCTGGGAGACGCCATGTGTTCCTTTTAATCATCACTTCAGTTGATGGCTTAACTGGAGTTTTAATCCTGTGATATTTATATACTAAATTTGTGGTACTCTTGCACTCTAGGTTTTTATGATGGTCTGCTCTAGACTTGCTGCAGAAAGTCTTCATTATTGGCAAGGGGTCTGAGTGATGTCATTGTTCTTTCATTGTGAATCATTTTGCCACACTTCAGTATGGATTCCTGATTTTCTGAAATGTTTGTAATATAAGTTTATCTCAACTGTAGCTCACTGTGACTGTGAGATATCTTATCACGTCTGCTTTGTGCAGCTACTTATTCAGAAATAAAACTGTCACAGACACTAAATGGGAAGCTACAGGGCTTCTTGATCTCTGTATGAAAAAATACTATTGCAATGAGTATTCACTTGAGTTTACTGTATCAAAGCCAATGGTTTGTTTCAGAAGACTTGTATAGACTTAATAAATTTTTTTCCACAGTATTCAACTTTTTTAACCTCTTTCTATTGCAGAGTTCTATATTTTCTAGCACATATGGTTTAAACAAGGTCACTTCGTACATAAAAATTATTTCTAAAGGACAAGACAAAGGTGCTGTGCTGTGTGGGTTTTTTTAAATAATCACTATAGTACAGTCAGTAAATGAACTCAGGCAGTTTCTTGTAAACATAGTGAATGACAGCATCTTTTATTACTGCAAGGTTTTGTCTAAATGTCAGCATACATGATCTGTGTTTTGCTACAGGTCTTGGCTGCTTCTGTTAAAATACTCTTTCACATGGAAACTTTGTTTTCTATTCTGTTTTATACTTGATAGAAAACTACCAAAATTTGAAGACTTAACCATGCTAGTTGTTTTTTCTAAATATTGTATCTAGTATTGTTAATGTAGTAAGATAAATTAAATATGTAAATGTAATTAATATTAAATATGCATAAACATTATATTAAAATCTTAGATTTGCGTTACTGTTGCATGCAGAGTATGTGGGCTGAGCAAATCATGTTTGTTAGCATTGAGGCCAAAGGATTTTGGCTTTTGTAGACTCACAGTAGAGGAAGGTTGTAGGTGAATTAAAACTTTGAATAACTTAATTTTGTCAGCAATAGTTGGCAGGTATCATAATGCTGGCAGATGCTTGTAATTTATTTCCTTATTTGTTTCCCCCCTAGTTTGGGTGCATCTCTATGCTTAGAAGAGATCTAACTTTTGGTTTCTCACAGAAGGTCCTTTTATCACAGGACCTGGATTCATCTTTCATTCTGCTTTTGCCAGACCTGACAGCTTTTGTCAGAGGGAGGGAATGGCAGGGCGCTCTGAATAGTGGATATTGTTCTGAGAAATAATTAAGTCATTTATTCCTTATTGCGCTGCAGAACATTTCTGGGAGAGAAGTATTCTGAAACAGAATAATTAGTGAGACTGAGAGCAGTTAGAGGTGATTTTTTTAAGTAGATGTTAATTGACTTGCAACTAGCTTTTCTGTTTTCATCTTTTAAGCATGTTTAGTTATGTCTCTGAGGAATGTTTTTCCTAGAGTGTCACTTCTTTTCATCATTGCTCTGTCAAGAAACTCTGCTCCGGAAGGCTGGGTTCCTGTGCTTCCAGTATTTGTTAAAGAGAATTTAGCAACAGTTACTGTGGTACATTTTTTAGTTTTTTTCTGTAGCCTTTTCTTTTATGGGAGGGGTGGGTTGTGGAGCTGCCATCTTTCAAATAAATCTGTTCCCACGCTTCTCAATTTTTTTTCCCCTTTCTAGGTCAGGATATCTCTAAGTACACAACCACTGTTATAGTTGTAATACAAGCGTATCTGAAACTACTTCAAGCTGTACCATAAGCTCTGCTCAAAACTGATGTAGGCCTATTTGTGGAATAGGTGGTGTATTGCATCCAGGGAAGTATGTGCAAGAGGTCCTTCAGCCCACCTCAGCAAGTAGCAGAGGGATAATGGAGAGAGCTGTTTGCTCTTCATCAAGTAATGAGAAGGTGTCTATGTCCATTTTGTACAGTGAAGCACTAAATCACAGTGAGGTAACTAAGAAAATCTTCCGTGATCGTGAAAGGCTGTTAAAACTGAAGTTGCTTCCAGTTGATTTACTCTAGTCAATAAGGTACTGATTAGCAGTTAGTATGCTCAGGCCTGGCAGTTGTTTTTTGTAGGCTTTACACTAGCCTGGAGGAATATGGCAGCACTTGTATCTTCTTAAATTTACATTTGACAATACTGCTAAGTGTTGTTATGGTTTTTTCTTGTATTTCTTCTGCTGCTGTTTTAAAAAGGGAGTTGGGGCAGGCTTCTGATGGAGGTTTCAAGATGCTGAGGTTTTTATTGCTAGTGGTGCTTTTGTCCAAACTACAGCATCACTTTTCCTGTTCTGCTGCAATAATGAGATCAACAGCTGGCTCAAAGTCTTAACTAAATGAAAATGAGAGTTCAGTGGGTCCCCAGACAGTAATAGCGACTGCCTCATCAGCCATGGCAGAACTTCAGGGCGCGGTGGTCTTGCTGCCATTGTGTACCACCACAGTGAAAACTGCTCTGTGTGATTCCTTTTTAGTTCCCTTGTTTGCCAGTAACCTGATATATAGTGAGCTACAATAACCCCTCTAATTTTGCCCTGTAGTTTGGTGCAGTAATTTTATGATTTGAGGCCTAACTGATAATTTTTTTCAAAATCTTAAAAACCTGGGCAGCCTGTGTTGTAGTTATTACAGTTACTGCTATTTAGCTACTGGAGGATTGATGCTAGTGGTCCTGGTGCTGTGGCCATCCTATCCAAAGCCCCTGTGGTAGGTTTGTGTCTTGCTGTTCTTCTGCATGCCTTACTGATGCCTTACTAATGCCTTATTGATGAAAACATCAATAAGCAACATTAGCATGAGCAGGGCTTTTTCATGTTGCTAGACAAATCACTACATGCATTTCAGACCTAGTTGAGTCTAGAAGGGCAAAATATAAGGTGTTTTTCCTGGCTGCTGTCCAGCAGTGGGAGAAAAAAGAGAGAAGCTCTCCATTGAAACTTCCAAGGTTTTTTGTTTTGTTTTGTTTGTTTGTGGTTTTTTGTTTTTTTTTTTTTTTTTTTGTTTCTACACCCTTTGTTTGTGAGTAGCTGTGGCACCTTAATTAAAAATTTATGAGGTGTTACATGGGCAAAGAACTGTGAAGATGTGTTTTTAAACTACTGCATGCATATGTTCTGTGATTGATTTAATGCAATGGAAATTTTGTCCTTATCCTTGTGTCTGAGTAACATCTGGTCCTTTCTGTTAGAGTGAAAATGGTCACAGTGAGTAAATACTCACTTTTTCTTGTGCTCCCAGTTTTTGTAACATCTATGCACATTTTATGTACAATGATAGCAAAATTCCCAGTCAACTTGTAGAATTTCTGGGCTCTGGTTCTTTATTTTAGAAGCTTAAAACAACCTCAGAAGAGTTTTAAACTAGAAGTCTCAAGTCATGATTGGAAGGAAACTCTTCTAGTGTTTTCTGTGTGTCATCAGCTCTGGATTTACTAGCATCTGGTAATAAGTCTACTTGGATCCTTTTGATAGGAGTGCTTGGTTCCCAGTTCTTAATGCTTGTCAGGCTGGACTTTCTGAGGAATGCAGCTATCCAGATGTTGTTGACAGCATGAAACTTGCTCTTTAACAGTAATGAGAATGTCCAGATGTAGCTACTTAGGATTAGGAGTGAAGCTGTGAACTGGGGTTCAGGGAAGAGCAGTAGCAGCCCCCCAAACTGCGAGGACAGTTTTAATAATGTCTAATACATTGTGTACACAAAACAGAAAATATTATAATGCTTGGTATAGTAAGTGTATTTAATATAGCTAACAGTAAATATTAAATTTATTTAATAAAATACATAAATGTATAAGCTTTTTGTATCAGGGTTTGTCTGTAGTCTCCTGAAATTCAGCTTTAGACATACCTAACCTGAACTATAATAGTTATGCGAAAGATAGATAGATGCATGCTAAGCCTGTAGGCGGGTGTCATCCAGAAGACCAGGAGTAAGGATGCTTCTGGAAGCAAGATGGAGGGAACCTGAGGGACTCGTATGAAGTTGTCAGGAGAGGTTTAGGTTGGATATTAGAAAAAGGTTCATCACCCGGAGTATGGCTGGACACTGGAACAGGCCACCAGGGCAGTGGTCAGGGCACCAAGCCTGACAGAGTTCAAGTGTTTGGACAATACTCTCAGGTACATGGTGTGAAATCTTTGGGCTGCCCTGTGCAGGACAGGAGTTGGACTTTAATGAACCTTTTGGATGCCTTCCAACTCGGTATATGAAGAGTTGAGCTTTCCGTAGAAACGGACCTGGGGGTTCTGGCGGACACTGAGTGAACACAGTCAAGCAAAGTGCCATTGTGACAGGTCCATTTCTGTGGAGCTGCTGTCAAGTGGGGTGGCCACAGCATGTACTGGTGCCTGTGGTTATTCCTTCCCTGGGCAGGACTTGGTATTTCCCCTTATTGGGCTTCACAAGGTTCTTTTTGGCCCTTAAAAGGAATCTCCTCCGTCCCTGGGTGGGCTCGAACCACCAACCTTTCAGTTAACAGCCGAACGCGCTCGCCGATTGCGCCACAGAGACTGATGTGTTGCACTTCCCAGAGGAGCTGAATTCCTGACTGTGTTCAGTAAGTGCTGCTGGGGGTGTCTGCCAGTGCTGAACAGTGACAGTGGTACTGCAGGCACACTGCTGCAGCAAACCTGACGTGCTATTGTGTCAGAATACAGGGGAAAGAAATGCTGTTACCTCCTGTGGGGAGTGAAAAATGAGATTTTCTTTTGAAGTAGCTGTTCCTCACTGCTTACCTCTCTCAGGAGAGGAGGTCTTGGGGTCATGTCATGCCAGGCAATTTGCTAGTGATTCCAAGTTAATAGCACTGTTTTTTGTGCTTTTTGTGCTTCTGGAAATTTACAGCTATAAGATGTCTGACAACCTATGTGGCTTGTTAGCTGTATGTTAATGCAATTAAAGCAAAACACACAAACGCTTCAGAACATGGATTGTGAGACATCAAACTTACTGACTGCAGAATTCTCAGTGCAGCTGCAAGCTAAGGATTAGAGGTGAGAGAGCTGTTGGGCAGCTCTTAACAAACAGGGAAGATTTCATGGTGCAACTTGCATTTTTAAGTTTCATACTGCAAAGAAACAAGATGTTATCAATGCTAGTGGGCATATGTATTTTTTACTGTCAGTTGTCAGCCAGGAAACGGTGGAGCCTCCTGCTCTGTGTGCCCTTGCGTATTGCTGGAAACAAAAGGATATGAACTACTGAGATACATGACAGGACCTGAATTCTGTTCAGCTAGTGAATCTATACCTGGCTTGTCTAATTTTCTGCCAGAACAAAACTGTTTTAGTATTCCAACCTTTTTGTTGTTGTTCATTTGGTGAAGGAAATACAGCAAAATGTTGCCTTGAAAATGGTTGAATTGCTTTTGAAAGTTAGAAAGCTTAATCTCAGCAGGGCTGTGCTTTGGAGTGCTGCTGAAAGCATTGCTGGTGAAGTTCTCCTGTCACTGAGCTGCAAAAGCATAGAGATATGTAAACTGTAGAAAGGATTGGAGCAACTTTCTTTTGAGAGATAGGAACTGTTAGGTGGAGAAAAATGTGCTCTCAGTAGCAGCTGTAGATAACCTTTCCTAGCAGAGAGTATGACAGTGAGCTGCTTCCTTTCCTTTCCTGTCTTCTGGTTTTTTAAGCTGTACTGTAAGGCACTCTACACCATGTGCCTCAAAGCTGTGGGGCAAGTCTGTCCACAGTGTACACCAGGGTCTTACTGCTCCAGCTGCCCCCCTGAGGAGCTAAAGTGGTGGTACTTGGCTCCTGTCTATCCTGCACTCTGGGTTACCTGTCAGGATCCCTCATATAAGACGAGAGTGGAGATCCAGGTTTGATCCTGAGCTGGATTTGGAGGATGGCTGGGCTGTATGGACCTGGGATGGCCTGTGTTAAGTGTTAAAGAGAGAATCCATTTTGTTTTGCCTCCCCCACCCCACAACTGCTTGCAAGTCAGATGGACATAATGGTCGCTTTTGTGGACTTGCACCATTGCTCAAGTGCATGTGTGCATTGTATGAAAAATGATACTTAATCATGTATAAAATAACTTTCAGATGTGAGAGTTTGTGTATGTTCTCATGCTCTGTAACTTCCACCTCCTTTGCAGCCTCTACTGTAGGCTTTGCAAGGGTTAGATGAGTTTGCCACCAAGCAGAACTCTTTTCTCCAGAGCTTTTATCTTTTAAATGACCTATTGAAAAACTCTCTTTGCCTGTGCACGATGGATATCTATCAAGTCCTGTCAAATCTCCTAATCCATTTTCATCTTATGATGCAATTTACTTTTATCCCAAAACACATCTCTCCAAATTTGCCAAAGAAAACACTGGGCACTATGGAAAGACTGTTTTAAATGAAGATGTTTGGGGGAATCTCTTAGGAAAGAAAAAAATCAAGAAAAGAAAAAAAGGCAATGTATTTTTATATATATGTTTAAAAAGATTTTTCATGCTCTGATTAGAGACTAAGTGGACCCTTAAAACCACAGTGTCTTTCTTCATTGAAATTTTATGTCTCTCAGTTAATAAGGGGCCATGAAAGTGCTGGAATTTTTATTTAAAGGCCAATGTGAACATTAGAAGATCTTTTCAGGCATAACTGAGTAATACTGCTAAATGAGACTTGCCAGACTGATACAAGAGAAAGAAGATATTTTTCCTGGGCACCTGCAGTTGGCCCTCTCCAAAGCTTGAGTTCTCCATAACCATCAGTCCTCTGCAGCGCGTAGAGAGGCTTGCAAAGGCAGTGCAAGGTGGGTCTTGATTGCTATAGAAGCATTTAGGTGGCAAACTCCCTTTGAGTATTTGGGCACAAGTTACTTGTGTAAAATCTTACAAGGGCACAGAAATCTGCAGCTTGAACTAACACACTTGAGTTCCCACTTAGTGTCCTTGATGCCAACCACTTATTTCCCCCTAGTTCAGTAGTTGTAGCTGTCCTGTAATAGTTCATAGGTGCTCTATATAAACTTTATTTAAGTGCCTAAGGGGAAATAGGGATTATGGCCATTATGTTGTAGGAGCCTTGGTTGCATACTATCCAAATCTAGCTAGTACAGCTTAATAATGTGGAGGTGTTGGATTGTAGCTGTTCATTCTCAGTAGGAATTTTTTAATGTCTTCCCTGGTTACTAGTGAGGTTTCATGAAGAGGTAGAGGAAAAAGAAGAGGTCAGATAAAATGAAGTATTTGACCAGTGACTGTATTTTATGGCTTGGTGAAGCTCCAGAAGGGCTGGGGACACTCAGGTTTCCTGCTAGTGTCAGTATTAGCTGCTTTGGGAGGGCTAAGTTTTTGGGAGGACACTTTTGGGAGGACACTTTGGCTCCTTTTAAAAATATTTATGATTTTTGGAATCAAATTATTTAGATGCTCAAGCTGAATATTGTGTCCTAGGTCATGACAAGAGAGCTGAACTTGCATGAGCCCTGTGTTCATACAAATGCAGTATCTTGCCCTTGCTGAACACTCTCCTTTCACATGCAAGTCCTTATCTGAAAACTTGCTTTCCCATGAAGCATCACATGGAAATTTGTGGAAGGAATTTCCTTTCAGAACCAAATCAAAATCTCTCAGCAAATCTCTCTGGTGTTCTGCAAATTCATCTCTTTGTGATTTACAGATGGAGAAATTGAACCTTTTGGCTGGCTTCAGGCTTTAACTGGCTTATTTTCATTTATTTTAACATTTTAAAAGTCACACCTTTAGTTAAACTAGTTCAAGCCGGCTGTGTAGAGAAGTCCACAGATGGAACACACTAAATGATTGCCTGAAAACTGGGCAAAATTGATGTGTCTATCCTGTAGCTGTTGAATGGCTCCAGCTGGCTTTTGTTTTATCTTACAAGAAACCTCTGTCTGAGGCAGTGTCAGGATTAACAGCCTGGCTGGTTTGTTCCCTTTCTTGCAAAACTACTCCGTTTGACTTCCTGGATGCTGTGAAAGTTACTGTAAAATCAGAGGTGAAAAAGTAAGTTCCCCAAAGAATACCTCATGACAATAGGCAGATTTTTGCAAGGTAAGGAAATTCTTTAAAAAAATAAGTTACTACAGAGTAGACCAAGGAAGGTGAAGAAGTGCAGGAAAGGAGGAAGAGCAGAATGGGATTTGCACCAAGTGCTTTTCAAGTTCTCTTCCATAAGATGGCAGCAACTTATTTTGTGAAGTGGACTTGGAAGACTGATTTGCTGAATGCTCTACAGAACAAGCATTAAGTCTATGACTTTAATTCTGTTTTCTTGGTACACATCCCTTATAATTGTCCCAGTATAGATCAGTTCTCAACCTTACTTTATGTGCAAAACTGTTTTCTGTTGTTTCACACAGAGGTGATTTTTAATTTTTTTTTCTAAATACAGGCACAGATGCTTTTGCATTTGTAAGGGTTTAGTGTGCAAGATGTAGGGAGAGTAACAGGGTTGTTTGTCCTATTTTGATATTTTATAAGTGTTTCACTTTGTGTGACTATTTTGTTAATTGCCCAAGACAACTTTGAGTTCAGTGAATAGAAGAGGTAGAAAAACAGCTGGGATTTTCCTCTCCTCAATAATTGGAGTTCAGTTTCGTGACATAACTGTTTTCAGTGGAATCAAGACACTCATTTTCTTTTGAAAAGGGAGACTGTGGAAAGAGGGGATTTCCCCTCCCCCTCAACAGAAAACAGTGGAAGGAAAAACACATGGGAAGAACTATTTTCTGAAGTTTTATGACATAAAGAATTTTATATTTCAGCTATTTCTCTTTCCCTTCTGAAGGTTTTCCACATTTTCAGTGACACCCTCAGTGGTATGTGCAATACAGTTGTGCAGTTTGACTGTCTCCTGTTCTTTCATGCATTTTTTCTCTGCAGATGAGCATCAGACACTTACCCTGTTAGTACCAAGTACTTAACTGTCCTAAACCACTGTAATACCCACTAATAGAAGATTTTATTTAAGTATAAATTATGAGCAATCTTCTCAGTGTTTGTGTTTATTCTGAGTAGCTGGATAACATGGGAGGAGCAAGAAGCAGCCTGTTTTTGCTTTCCCTGGTGCTTACACTTACTGGCTAATGTTAGTCATCTGTTTTGGTTTCCTGTGGCCCATTAGTATCCAATCTATCAAGTGCACAGGAGCTGCAGTAGCAAAGTTGTAAACTTGAAGACTCAAGGAACAAGACTCTGTTTCGCCTTCTGTTAATTATTAAAATAAACTGTTTAAGTTCTGTGTTTCTGATTTCTGGTGTTGATGTACTGCTGCAGTACAGCCCAAATGGGGTCCACCACAAGTCAGTTCTGACATTGCTCCCCTGTCCTCAAGTTCATGCTGTGGCTTGATGAGGACCCCAGGGCTGGATCTTGTCTGGAACTGAGTGGGCCAAGCACAGCAAGTGTGAACAGTTTCCACAGATGTGCTGAGAAAGGGATATGCCCAAATTACTAATGACAGGAGTCTGATAATTTTAGTCTCGAAGGAGAATTTGGGTGTTTAGAGGCCAAGAGCATCTCCCTCTCAACTGTTGGACCTGCTTTTCGATTGAAAACATCAACTGAACTGAATTGCTTTAGCCGTTTCTTCCTTACTCTGAAATGTGCCCCACGTTGAACTAGGAAAAGAAGGACTTGGAACTCACAGATTTTGGCCAGTGAAGTTTAAAGTCTTCAAAGAAGTTATGCTTGGCACGAAATGCAGTATTTTAAGGGGTCATTTCATTGTTACTGGTGTGCAGTGCGTGTGTTGCCTGATTTATACCAAGGAGACTCCTGGAATGTGTGTCCTGGTGACTTCTTTCCTTCCTTCTCTCCAATTAACTTTAAAGAAATAAAAAGAGAGATGAAAGCAAGTTATTTGAATAATATTTGAAATGCATTTATTCTAGACAGGTTCACATTCTTTTCAAGAGTCCGCTTTCTTCCACTTTTGGAATGGAGTCTTTTGCACCTCAGATTATTTGCCTTGTGATAGCATCCAGACACTCTGGTCAGGATGGCTCCAGAGGGCTTGGGGAAACAAAATGGGTGAAATGAAAAGTAATGAGAGCAGTTTGGAGTGTATGCAGAGTTGGCTTGTGGCACAGGAACAGATCAACACAGAGCTGGAGCCTGGATGGGGAGGACCAAGTTCAAAGTAAAATACCTGGTTTATTCAGATTAGGTGGAGTGAATGAGGCTGAGAGGGCTGGCCCAACGTGTAGCTGAGTGTTAGCTTAAGGATGGGGCTTTTTGTGGTCACGTACAGTGCCTTTGCTTTTTTTTCCTGCAAACTTTTGTTACAGAACAAGTTAATGACACTAATTTTGGTTAGTAACTAGTTCCTTGGAACAAATATCTTGAAGTCCATTGAGTATCAGATGTTGTCACACATTACTTTGTTTTGGTGTTTGGCCACAAATAACTTGACAGCATTTGTATAATACACCATAATTTAAGCAAGCATGTAATTCCTAAGAGACTGAGTGGCATTGAGCTTATGTGTTCTTTAGTCTGCTCTATATTGAATCCAACACAATGGGTGCAGCTGGTTGATTAACTGTCATCCTAAAAGAATTCACACAGACTGCTGAAAAAGAAATAGGCCATGGAAATAAATTGTAACTAAATGTGTTCTTAAATATAGGGCTGCAATGCACAGAGTGTGTATAATGCTATTGCCTGCTGAACTTTTTCCACTGTCTTGAAGCCTTAACATCCAGTGGAGTAAGAGAAAAAAGGGAAGCCTGCAGAGTAAATACCACTAAAGAGTAAATTCTGTGAAGTGCCACTTTCATGTGAGACAGGTGGAAGTTCAAGATTCCAGTGCAGTTCATGAGAAATGTGAGATTCATACCAAGCATGAAGGTATTCTGTTTATTGGCACAATAGTTTAGATAAGAGTGAAAAATCCAATAAATCTGTTAAAATCTTTCTTCTAGATGGAGGTAACTTTTGGGTAATTTTCAAGTCTGGTGTATATCAAAGCAGTTTGCAACTTCACTGTCTGTTCATGGGCTGGGTGGCCAAAAGAGTAATGGAGCTGATCAATAGGTTTAAAATAGGTAGGCCTGCAGTGGTATACAACAGAGCTGACAGTTGGTGCAAATGTACTTGTTCCTCTGATTAGATCCTGACATGACACGGGTCTTGGTTTGTGTTACAGAAAAACTGATAGAAATTCCGTGTTTTGCTTGATAAACTGAATTATCTGGGAAGTGCATAAAGGGTTGATGCTTGTTGCATTAAAGAAGAGAAATAGCATACACAGTCACCTCTGGCTTGCACCACTTCCAGCAAACTGACTTTGTTTTGATTTTGGAGAGGTTGTGTTTTAAAAGTGTCAGTATTCAGCTGAGAGAGGCTATTTACTTTTTATTTACTAGACAAACCATGTGATTCCTTGCATTAGGATGTTCATTAATTCTGCTTTGTTTTAACTATGTCAGAAACCTACTAAAAAGGTTTCAGAAAAATTCCATGCCAGATATTTCAATGTACTTTAGATGATTTATTTTATTCTATTTATAGCTTGTATTTAAAATTATACTTGAATACATTCCTGAATATGGGCCTAAATAAATCATTCTTCTTTCAAAAACAATGGAAGTAACTTCACTCAATACACAGAAGGATATCACTGAGCAAGTGTAATGCTTGCTACATGCCTTTGTATGCTGCTCTTGAAATAGTACTTATGGCAACTCTAAATCACATTTTTCCGGTACAGTTGTCCCCAGTGCTGCAGTAGAATCTGCCCATTCGGAAGCTTGCAGCCCCTGAATCCCACTGAGACCTGGGGGCCTTTGTGTGAGCTTGAGGATCTTTGCCAGGGTGCATTTTGTTGCAAAGTGGAGGCTGCAGTGTTGAAAATGGAAAGACAAGGGGGGGTTGAGAAATTATGAGTCTTTTTGTAGCATCTCCTGCCCAGAGAAATGACATCTTTGAGGCTGCAAGGGTTTAAGTAGGTTATATTTCCTAGTCTTTTAGTATTTGATTAAAAGATAGCTAGAAGTGGACTAAAGAGGCAAAACAAACAGAAATTTTCCTTACCCTGATGGGTTGGTGCAGGTTGATGCCATTTACCTTAACATGCCTAAGGTTCTTGGAAAAACTGTACCAATAAAATGTGTACCAGTAAGAAGCCAATTTATGTACCAGAAATGACTACATGTGTTACATAATTAGAATACCTGCCCCAACTGCTGAAACCTATCGATGCTGGGCCTGCTTTTAATCTAGCATTGTCTCTTCAGCTTACAGGATGAAATGTAGCTGGGGAGCCTTATGAGATCCAGATGGGAAGCCTGGCTGGAGGGCTGCTGGGGATGGAGACTACCTTGTCCCACTCTGAGCCAAGTGTACTGTGTGTCTTCAAATGATACCTTAATCCATGATAAAGACAGACAGCTCACTTTTCTAAAATCAAAACCATATTAATCAATGGTAGCCTCTTTCCAACATAGTAGAGGCTACTGCTCTGAGAGATGCTGTCTGGAACAGCTTGATACAGGCAGAACTAGATGACTACACATGGATAAGATAAAATCATTCAGCTACCTAATAAATAAAGCTGAAAGATGTTCTAAGATGATACAAATTCAAGTACTAGCTTGATTTATTTTCCTGGAGGGATGTTTGCTCCACCTTTCAGTCACTGAATCCTGATTTATGGTGCACATTTTTAGACTTGAGTTCTTCCCCTCTTTTAAAGAAAGAAAACCTTTAGAATATAGTTAGTTGACCTCATGCTCTCTGTCCAGCAAGCTTCATACTGCTTAAATTAATACAACTCATTTAAAACTGTTGTTGAATGGATAGGTTTTTAAATCAGCAAGAATTCAACTTTGGTAACTAAATGTTATTTCTGTATTCTAGAATACCAGTAGAAGTAAAGTCAATAAACTCTAAAGGCAAATATATTAAAGAATTCTCATGCAGAATGATTTTCCTCTTGCCATCTAGGGAAAAGATTGTATTTTACACAGGAACTGAGATGTTTCCCTTTCTGTGGTCCTGTGTGGATTTAACTAAAGCAGCAACTAAGAGAAACAGGAGTTTCATAAAGAAAGCCTTGTTGATAATTATAGAGTGGTTGTAAGCATATGTTCATAGCCTTTTTTTTTCTTGTTCAGAATTTTATTATGGATCTTTAAGTTTCAAATGACTCTTGACACTTTGCATGTGTGCGACAGATTCTAAATAAATAAACATAACTTATTATTTTGAGACAATACTACAAATGTATGTTTTCAAGGTTGTGTTCTTTGTTTGACCACATATTACTCCTATAAATCTATAAACTATTTTAAACCAGATTATCAGATTGTAAATAGGATAAGATGGAACTAGAGGGAAAAATAAATACTTTTTCTAGTTAACAGTTCTAGTTTTATCAAATTGCCCATACATGGCACAGGTATAAATTATGAATTGGTTGTTCAAGGTTTTCGTCATGGTTGGAGTTAAAAAAATCAACCACAAAAACATAAGACTTGTTCATTTGCTAAATCAGGGGCTCTATTTATATTTGCAGAAGTAAGAATCTTTGACAGCCATCTTTTGAACAGCATGATATGTTTATCATCTACATATTATTCCATCAGGAGCAGAAATGGAGTGAGGAAAATTTGAAATTTAGTTTACCAAGTTCTGTCCACAAAGAAAAAATACTTCCTTGGCTAGGATTCTGCCTGTTACTTTTAAAATATCTGTTGAACTCCAATAGTGGAATTTTTTATAGCCCTGCACATGTGGACAACTTGGTGGTACAAGTAACTTACAAGAGTAAGTCATTCATTGATCTGGAAGAAAAACTTTAAGTAACCTCTCTTCTTTGCAGGTGATGTTCTCCTTGGCAAACAATTTGTATTGAACTCACAGTGTCCTCGACACTAAGGCTATGATTGGTACAGCCCGTACACTGTGTTATATACCATAGTACTCGAACCATTGTGTGTTGTGAATTATTTTCACAAACCACTGATTTGAAAGGCTGTGGACTTCAGAACAGCATGTTTTGAAACTTTGAAGACTTAACAAAAGACACTCAATCCACCAGAAAAATGGGTCTTACGGGCACGGTTTGTAGTGCTGCTGCCTGCAGCATTGGGTGGATATCCAGATATAAGAATCATACTTCTGTCTTTGCTGTAATTTATTATGTCCACGTTTTGCTGGAACTGGTAGCAAAATTAATCATATCAGTCCTTTTTCTTTTTTTTTTTTTTTTCTATATTTAAAAGGTTAAGATTTCAGAGAGCTGGGCCTTAAGCTGTATTCCTTCTGTTTTGAACTCATAGTGTCTCCATTTGCATATGACACCATGAATTTCTTTGACTTATTATTTTAGTCAGGGAATAAGAAAAACATTCAAAGCCTACTCTAGGTTCTGACAAATAAAATTACTGATTTCTTACATCTGAAAAGCCAAGTGCCCATAGTTTGGCTGGTTCAGATTTGTCTAACTGCAAAGGTGTTAGACTGCTTCTTATTCATGCTTCATTTGAGATTCCAACCATTTAAAGAATGTTATCCTACAAGTATATACAATCCATTTATTTTATTGCACATACTTTGTTATTTAATGCCACCCAGAGTTTTCAAGGTGGCTTAGATTAAGTAAAAAGGCAGCGTCAACTATTAACATCTACAACTTAAACTAGACCTGATGGAGTATAGGGAAAAACATTAATCACAAGATGCCAGTGTGCCAACAGTGAAACTTGCCCTTGCATGGTAAGACAGGTCCTGCAGGCTGGTAGAGCTTGGTTTTGGTCTGACTCCTGGGGATGCCTTGAGCAGCAATCAGCCTTCTGCAACTGCTGCACTGAGAAAGGTGGTGGACAGTGGTGCCCAGACCCAAACCCAGTGGTGGACTCCAGGCAGTGAAGAATGGTGCCCTGTGACAGCAAATGTAACAGTGGGAAGAGGCACAACCTTGGGAGTAAGTTACACTTCAACCTCAGGCAGTGCACAAAGGGGAGCTGTGAATGACATCAGCTGTGGAGACTCACAGGGCCAGAGCTAAAAATGGCCTGATTTTTTATTTGCAGCCTCAAAGAGATGTTTTGCATGGCTTAAGCCAGTGCTGAAAGTAGGAGGTGATGAGGACGTGAGTTGAGTCTCTTCTCAATCTGAGCCAATATTCTCTGCCTGTCATTTGCCTCATATACAGTATGTTTCAGTACAAAGAACCCAGTTAGAGTGTCTTGTTCCACAAAGAAGAAAGCTAAGCTTTTCACTATCTAATCAGCACTTCCTGAAGGGTTGCCAATGTCTCCTGAGCAGAGTCATGGTATTTCTGCAATAAATCATGCCATTACTGACCTTAAACTTCCCCTGGACAAATGTCCTCCCTCCTAACAAGTGACATTTCAAACAGGAATATAAGCATTTAAGACAAGGACAATGTGTTCTACAAGGCGCATTCTTGGTGTTCTGCAGACAATAATCTTTGAGTTACTTGTGATGGTAATTCTGGGGGATTTCATAATACCTCAGTACATATGCCAGAATCCTGGATTTTTACCAAGAGGTGCTATAAATAATAGACATCAGTAACATTGCCATCCACTGTAGCTAACTACCGTCTTGCATGCAGATTACTTTGTACACTTGTATTGCACCCAGACATATACAAAGTTTAGATTTCTCTTGAAAACTCTTGGTATTTTGGTAGCTAACTAAATGAATAAACATATAATCTTTCAGGAACTGGCAGAACAGCATCTAGTTTTCATTACCCTCTTTGTTTCTCTTCGCCTTTTGGCTCTCACCATAATTGAAGACAACTGCTCTGGCCACTCAGCTCAGCATCTGAAAGATGAAGTTATACATCTTTCCAGACGTGGCACCAGTTGCCAGCACTTTTTGGTATGCTTTGGGCCTCTGCTTTGGCCTCAGAGCCATCTACCTGTCTCCAAGGCTGCTGCTGCTCTTTTAACCATGGTACACAGTACTGGATCCCTGTGTTGCTCTCTGTCATACTATGGAAATGGAAAAGAATGGGGAATGCTGTGAGAGACAATTACATTGATTGTGCTCATTTTATTTGGAAACATATCCAGAACAATCTAATTATTTCAGAGCGGATGTCAAGCTTTTTTCTGTGACAGAGATGCAAGCAGAGGAGTACTCTCTGCTATCACGCCATGGGTCAGAGTACCTGCATATTTCTGTAACAGCAGCAGTTGATTTTCTATTTTAAGTAGAATGGTATTACCAGAAAATTGTTATTGTTAACATTTGCATAGAGCAGGTTAGCTCTTCTAAGTGGCTTCATGCCACTAAGTAGGAATGTAACCACAATATAGCAGTTGGTCCACAGAGAGGGAAAATAACCCTTCAAACCCCTGGCACCAGTTCCACATTAGAGCTAAATTACTGTACCAGATTGAAATGACAAGACTCGCATTTTTAAGTGAGCATGTAAACAAATCATGTGCCCAGACTGGCATGGGACAGAAGTCCTAATTTGCACATATGCCTTGGGATTTGTGCACACACACAAAAACAATTAAAAAATAATCAAGCAAAGAATACATAATGCAAGACTGGGGGGATGAGTTTAATATTCTTACACCAGTAGTGTGTGAAAAGATCTAAGCAGACTTTCAGTATCCAGTGTTTTCTCTAAGACGTAGTACCAGGATAGCTCACCACAAATGCCCAAGGAAACCTGTTATGGCATATATACAATGAGTATATATGGAGTGTGTATGTATAGAGTCTGCCTAGTCTAGAATATTTATGCATAAATCTACTCTAGAATAGAGGCCTCTTAATTGACTTTTTTAGCTTTGTAGATGGGATGCAAGAGACTAGACAGTCTGCAGTCATTGGGCAGGTTCTTTCCTTTCTCAGCAGATGGAACATGAGTTGTCAGTTTGTCCTGGACTGCAGGAGAGGAAGCCTTCAGTTGAAACATTTCTTGTTCTCCATTTCAGGTGATGTACCCAGTAGGATTGCTTTATAAACAACTCTTTAGGGGGCTGTTAGGTGCAGGCAGCCCCTTTGTGCTTTCCCACGTGCCTGGTGATAACCTCATCAAGGCTGAGAGTGGCTGGCCTCTGTCAGGCTGTGCCCAGCTGGGGCCATGGTATCCTGCTACACACTGGGAAAGGTAATCTTGGCTAACAAATCCAGGTGTTGTAGAATTATTTTATTTTCCAGCCATGAATAAAGCAGGTGTTTAAGTGGTGGAGATCTACATGTGCTGGAGCACGGGGTGTGTAGTGGGGCACAATGACACTGAGGCTGGATGATCAAAGGGTTGAGCGTGGCACTGGTGCCCTGCTGCCACCACAGCCAGGCTCAGCTGCAATGGGTGTAGCAGTTATTTGGGCTGCAAGGCCAGTGCTGGGGCTGGCTGTACAGCAGCCTCAAATACTGATTAGTGTCTTAGAGGTAGTTTCAGAACTGTACTGTCTTATTTTCACTCTGATTTCATACAGTTGTTTTATATATATGAATCTTTGGTAATTGGCCAAGTTGAAAGCCCACTTTAAGGTGAAATCCATATGTTTCTCAATGTAAAGACTGTGTTTTAATAGTTCATTACCATCATGCTGTCTGATGCTTTATTGTTACAGTATCTGACTTTCAAATATGATGACACTGTGAAGTAACTGTTCATGTGAGTTAGTAGAAAACTACAGTGGATGGGAGCTGCATCAATCTGTGTCTAAGCACAGATTAAGTGACTGACCCCGATCCAAAGGCCTTTCAGCTGAGCAAATTGAAGAGTCATACTCAGCCACTCAAACTCACCTTATGTCTCATATTTATGCCTTTTATTTTTCTATCTTGGCAAAGCTGAACAGAAAGTTTTGCTGTTGGTTAAGTGTACATGGATATTTTCACTTCCCGCCCAATTACTGCCAGTGTTACAATGCGCATAATAATAATTTTTTAAAAGAAACAACAACAACAAAATCCTCTTCCCACCCATGTCCCAAGCCATATAAAATGCCATAGGGTGGCTTTTCCAATAACATCTTGAACTTGTAATTCTGCAGTGTAGTCTCTGAGCCATTAATGAGACCCATATTGCAGGCATGGGCTTGAAGTAATGGAGGCAGGAGAAAGCAGCTGTATTTCCTATCCTCTGGCTCTGCGTTTTTCATTATGTGCTCTCTTATTTTTGTTTTGGGGTATATTTTCTGGAGCAAACAACCTTCCTGGGAACGGTCTGCTACAGAGACCAAGTTGACTGTTGCTGCCTCTCCAAGGGTGCCAGATGTGAAACTGCAACCTGTTAAGCAAAGCACCAAGGTGCTTGTAAAGGAGGAGCAGCATTTTCAGGGTGAAAGTTCTGGCACAAGTATTTGACTGAATGACTGTGAGCATTGTTACTGAAAAACCAACCCAACCAGCATGATACTGCCAGAGTTAGCCTAATGATCCCAGCACTTTACATAGCTGATGATCACGACAGGTTTATTCCCTCTCAAAATGACACATTGGAATAATATTAGCTAACTGTCTGTAGCCTGGCTGGAGCGTCTCCTTCCAGACACATAATTGGTACTGTCACCTCTCATGCTGTATGGTATGCAAAGCTGATGCCTATGAATTTTGCCCATATGTTTTTAAGTGCACTGGAGGCAGTCAGCCTTGAATTCTGAACAAATAGTGATGGGTCAATTAATAACGGACTGAAAAAGCACAAAATTAAAGCATGTTAGAGTGCATACATTAGCAAGATGGTTTTTCAACAAGCTGTCAGACAGCATATGTAAGAAAAGTAAAGCTACTATGGTAGAGACAAAGAGGTTGGACTTAGATAACCAAAGCACAACTCATCTTTGATCAGGTTTGCAAAACTGGATTCACTTTGCTTTTTCCTTGCTTCATGCAATTTGTGTCTATCTACAGACATTGTAGTGGGGCAGAGGGTTGAAGGTCACGTGGACTAAAGAGCTCTAGAGATGTGTTTCATCCCCTTCAGCTTTCTATAGTATGCAAACAAATCTTCCCCCTAGTGAAAGACTACAAAAGTGAAAAAAAATTATTAGACACTGGATACAATTTTAAAGATCAAAGTAATATAGGCACATCACTGCTTGGTTTTTTTGGCTCTCTAGTAAGTAATTTCTCTCAAAATATATCTGCACATTTGTAATGCAAAATGTTTTACTTCACATTAATGTAAGAATGTTTATTTATGCAGCTTCATTTCCAATAAAAGCTACGCTTTACAGTGCATCATGCGGAATGACAGCAGTGCACTGAATTGCAAGGTCACACTATAGATCATACTCACTCTGCCAAACACCCAGTAAGGAATTTTGGAGTAAGCTGTAATAAGGGGCTGAACAGTGAGCAGAGCCAGAAACAATACAGGTTAGAAAAATGTTTGGTTTATTTAGTGAAAGAAGAAAGAGTTTGACTTATTAGGAAGGCTTTTCCTACTGTATTCATTCTGGGTCCAGGTCCTGGAAAGAAAGCTTGGGATGGAACTTCCTGAAGCTGACCCTAATCTGTCCTCAGAGCCTCATGCGTCTTCCTCTAAACTGAGGGATGTGGGGTGTGTTTGAAGATCTAACCAGCAGCTTATGCTCTGAACTGTTACTTTACCAGACCCTCTCCTTTTTCCATTTCATATGTGAGGCTGCATGTCTGGTGAAAGGTGAAGTGTCATCTTCTGCACATAGATTAGGTGTGTGCTACTGTGCAGCTGAAAGCAGTGGGTCTAAAAGGTAAGAATGCCTTATTCCAGATGTTTGCAGTAGTAATTTGTCCTCCAGAAGAAAAATTTACCCTAGGACAGAGAGAGTGACCTAAGTAACAATGCACAGTGCAACCACTGTATGGGTTTGTGCATTTTCTGTCTCTGGAAAATCGTTTGAAGATAACAGATGTCTAGAAGGCCAAGAAGTGCCAAAGCCAGTGTGGCAAATTGCTTCTCTTTAGGAGGGATAGTTTTCAGGCCCTGTTTCAGATGTGGGACAAGAGAAGCGGCACCAATTATGAAAGCAGAGGGCCACAAGAGAAGTTATTGTCACACCCACACAAAACATGAAAACAAAGTAGAATTTCACCATGCCAGGCTGTTCTCCAGATGTTGTTGGTGAGCTGTACCAAAACCATTAAGTATGCCTACAGTAAACTGGCCTTGCACCAGAACCAAAACTGAGCAACAACATATGGTATTCCCCAACAGACACAGCTGGTTATTTTGTGGGGGAATAGAACTTGGTGTGATTGTACTGCATGAGGATGTGTAATTTGGACAGCACAGAAGTAGTGGTGCCATTTTAGAAATCTTCCTTTTTCCTTGTGCTTTAGCAGGTTATTTTCTGCAGAAGAAAGAAACAGATGATGAAGTGAGAAACATCCTAGGTGCAGACCAACTTATTTCTCTATTTTTTAGTGTATTTAGATGCAGAGAAAACACAGGGGGTTTTTTTGTGGGTTTTTTTGGGTTTTTTGTTTTTTTTTTTTTTTTTTTTTTTTTTTTTTGTTTTTTGTTTTTTGTTTTTTGTTTTTTCAGTAATGAAACAAATTGGCAGCAGAAGACATTTCCAAGTCTCACTTACTGACTTTGACAGAACTTTCTGCTCCTTCAGACATGCTTCATCAGGAGTCTCATAGCACTGATTCGTTGACCAGAACTTTGGTTTGTTATTGCCTCTTTGTCAGGAAATCACATTTCTCTGGGTGGTTGTTATCATCAGGTGCCATTGCAGCATAGGATTGATGGTCCCAGGGCTTTGTTGCACTGTTGGCAGCACAAATCACCAGTTTGAATTCCTCATCCATGGGATTTAGTATCTGTACTTAATGCCAGTGTTCTTGATGTATTTGCCTGAATATTGTCACTTTCAAATGAAGTTAGGTCACTCAAGAGTGAGAAATGGAAAACTGGGATAGAGACAATCAAAGCAGGGTATTAAATAATTGGTGATGAAAGTCCATAACAATAGAGAAGAGGTGGGCATGAGTTTCTTTACATGGATCCATAAAGGAGCTAAGTGATTTCTGTAGTTTATCCAGAGGAAGACTGGCTCTTTCAACCTGAACTTCAACAAACCTAAGAAATAATGGTATGGCCCAAACTGAGGGGCTTTGATGAAAGTATGTTCTACCTCACCCTTGCTTGCTATCTAGTAGTAGTATCTAGGTAGTTCTTCACACCTGCTGCACATTACAGCTGCATGCTTTTGAACTGCATGCAGAGTCTCGAGGGCATTACAGCAGGTCAGTCTCTCATTCTCCCTAGTCAATACACATCTCCACTCCTCTTGCACTGCAGTGCTTTTCTTCTGTTCAGAGCCTTTCAGTCTCATCATGCAAAAGGGTCCTCTTTATATCCAGCTTAAGGGAACATCACAATGCAATTGCTTTTATAGTAAGCATTGCTGCCCACAGTCTGGTTCAAAGATTTTTTGACAGCTCTTCATGGAACCTGTCATGTTGTTCTTGTTTCAGCCTACCAGATGTCTGAGGACTACAGTATCAGGTAAGATGTCATTGTGTCCACCAAGATTTTACATGAAATAGTATTTACAGCTTAACACACTGAAGATGTTATCCATGATGTCTGGCAATACAAGAAGCTATTCATAAAGGGCAACCTCTGCTCTCTGTGTGGAGCTGGTGTCTCAGATTTATGCTGCAAAAATAGCTGCATTTCTCTCCTGGACCAGACAGGCTATGACATTGCTCCCTCTGTTCAGCACTTGTGAGGCCTCAGCTTGAGTCCTGTGTCCAGTTCTGGGCCTCTCACTGCAAGAAAGGCACTGGGGTGCTGGAGAATGTCCAGAGAAGGGCAGCAGAGCTGGTGAAGGGTCTGGAGACTGAATAATTTGAAGAGCAGCTGAGAGAGCTGGGGTTGTTTAGCCTGGAGAAAAGGAGGCTCAGGGAAGACCTTGTCACTCTCTACAGTTGTCTGAAAGGAGGGTGTGGCCAAGTGGGCATCAGCCTTTTCTCCAGGCAACCAGTGACAGGACAAGAGAACATGGCCTCATGTTGTGCCAGGGAAAGTTCAAGTAAAACATCAGGAAGAATTTCTTCACTGAAAGGATGGTTAGGCATTGGAATGGGCTACCCAGGGGAGAGGTGGAGTAACCATTCTTGGCGGTATTCAAGAAATATGGACACGGCACTCAGTGCTTTGGTTTGGTTGACATGGTGTTTGATCACAGGTTGGATTTGATGATCCTGGAGGTCTTTTCCAACCAAATGATTCAAGGATTTTATGGTCATCTATGCTGACCATCCCAAGGCTAAGCTGTCTATTAATGTGTGACTTATTGAGATTAAGGCTGATGTTAGGAGAGCTGGATTGTACTCTGATTTCAAAAGCAGTTAAAAGTTATTGTTGATGGGCTTGTCAGTGTGTACAAGGCAGTGTCTAAACTTTAATGCTTCACTGGGACTTGTGCTCTTGCACAATGTGTAAAGCAAAGACAGTTATCATGGTGTGTTAACAGTCTGTTTACTGGTTAAGGATGGGTGGCTCTTGATACTAGAAGTCTCCTTTTCAGGAAGGGTTTCTTTGGACAGATTCATGTTTAAGTCAGTGGTTACTGCTGTAATTTCATTACCTCTTAGTAAGTGAAGAAAAAGTGGATCTGACTGAAACTGAATAGATTGCTTTTATTGAATTCTTCTTTAATTAAAGCTCTTACTGCCTTCATGCTGTTTTGATGGTGTAGCACAGTTTAGATTTTTACACTGAATGACAGGAGAAGGGAGAAAAAAAAAAGGAAATGTTTATTTAATTCATGCTGTAGAATGTAATGACAAGAGATTGTTTCCATACGTACTGTTTTTCTTGACCTTTTAACATTTGGGAATGTCAGGAAATACCATTACTGTAGGTCTATCCAGCTTTAATGCTACAATAACTTTATAGTTATTCACAAAGGAAATTATTATACCTTGCCTGAAACAGTGAAGGTGTATGTAAGCATGCACACAAATCTCTCTTTCTCCCTTCCTGCCAAGTACATCTCTGTGGTTGCATGCAGTCTCTGTTAAAAATGCAAATTTTGTGTCTTTGAAATTTTGACTTTACCAGACTTACTGAGACAGCAAATAGGCATGTTTCTGGGAAGTTTAAGGAAGCTTAAGATAATGTATGATGCATTTTGAATTACTGTGATTAGACATTTGCCAGAATTTCACAGGCTCTTCAAGTACAGATTGAACCTTTTCTTCATTTGAGTTGTTTTGAAAGAGCCTGTTGAGATTCAGGGAAGTTGAAAAGCTGGTACTTGGATCTATGCATGTTGTCTTGCCTTTAGGACTGAGGAAGAGGTTCCAGTCATGACTGATACTCACATCCCCAGAACATGGAACCAGTGCTGCTGAAGCAATGCTCTCCCTGGCTGTGTGAGCAGTGCAGCTCACAGCTGTGTTGAGTTGTGTGTCATGGAACAGCCCCAGGGGCAGCTGAGCATGGCAGGACTCCGTTACCTTGGACAGCACCAGGCAAGAAACTGATTTGTGATGGTCCCCTCATCTCCCACATACACAGATCAACAGAGAGACCCAAGAGAAAGTGATTAACATCAAACACGTTGCTTGTCAGATTCTTGCCTAGAACCTGAACCTTCAATGGATTGAGAGGGATGGAGATTTTGTCCTTTGGTTAGAAAAAAAAAGAGCACAGTAGCTAATGGGAATTGACTCTTTCCCCTCAAAATCTCAGTTGAGGGCTTCAAGTACTAAACGAGGGAAACTGAAACCAACAAACAGAAATATATGTATTTGAAAATATTTTAAAGTGTTTAAATTAATAGGGAGAATGAGCATAATTACGTCATGTTTTACTGAACCAAACCAATAAAATGTTAGGCAATTACCTCTAAGTTTATAATTAACTTTACACTGTCTGCTCAGAAATACCCTGAACCTTCCACTGTCTGGGGAAGGAAGCTCCTCTACCTCTAACAGATTCACGGTCAGTTGTGAATCTGGTTGATTTTACTTATTACATGTACAGTTAAAAACCAGTGATAACTCAAAATGCTCAAATAGAAATGCCCTACACAAAAATCATGATCTGAACTAATGAGAAAGTATAGTTGCTGCCACTTCACAAGCCGAATTTGATTTCTGAACAAAGCAATTTTGAAATACAGTAAATGAGTAGTAATTGTCAGGTGGGATTTATTACTTTGCAGAAGTTTGGAAACGAGAACTGTGAAAAATGTCTACTTGAGAGTACTGACAAATTTCTTCCACTGCCTGAGATCAAGCTCACAGCTGAAGTTTGTATGTATTATTCCAAAGAATAAATTTTAAAATATTTTAATTTTGACAGAATTTTTTGATATTTACTTCTACATAGTATTTTAACTATATATATATATGTGTGTGTGTGTGTGTGTGTGTGTTTTTGTAAACATCATGTCATTTACAGAATAACCTGACTACACAGTCTTTCTTTGCAATTTGTTTACATGATATCAGTATAAATAAAAGTTATCTTCCAGATGTACTGACCAATAGGCTGAATTTAATTGTATCAGTCATACTTTGCTATGTGTCTTAAAATTACAGATATTATTGAAAAATTAAATGGTGGTGGATTATTCTCCTAATGATTTAATTTTCTTTATTTGTTGTTCATTAAATCTGTTAGAGAAAAATTTAAATAAGCTTTAGAATGTGTCAAAATAAAAAAATATCTTTGGTGGTCTTAGTATTTGTGCATATATACCTATGCTGTGGATACTCACAAAAATACACATATGGGATTCAGCTCTGTGCTTGATCTCAGCCAGTAGAAGAAATTTCTACTACATGTGGATAGCCAGTTTTCACAGTTGTTGTTTCCAAAATTTTGTGAAGTTGTAAACTATACCTGACAGTTTGGACTGATGTAGTCATGCTGTCTCTATGTTAGTAGCTTGCATGTGCTTTATTACTTTGGCTGTGTAATTATTTATGGTCTTTAAACATAAACTCAGACACTGTGATGTGTGTGAACACTAACACACGTGCTTCATTTAGAGGTATAATGTGCTTCCAAATTATTACATGTGACTGCTGGCAATATCTGTTGTCTTTCTGACACCTTTCCCATCTACATATTGAAAAAGAACTTTCCTTTATTTTCTAATCTGGGTAGATTTCTGTTTTGTACAATTAAGCACAAAAATAGCCTTTAGTACACCTGATAATCAATCTAGTGTTGACCTACTTTGAGATAAGATTTTGTACAGGTTTTTCTGGTCGATTTTTCATTTGTGAAGGATAGACGATTTATTGGCCCAGGTTGCTGCTGCTAGTGCCTAAAGCAGAAACAGTCCTTCAGTGTGTTGGCCTGTTGAAAGTCCCCATGTGCTAGGACTGGAGTGATTCCCAGGGTGGGCCTCCTGCTGCAAGATGACCTAAAGGGAAACTATATAAAATAATTGCTTGGTGTAGATGTCTGGTATTCCTTGTGAAGGAAGCTAAAAGTTGGGGTAAGCCTCTGGAGCCCTCCAAATCAGACAGGCAAGGTTTGAAGCTGGGTCATTTATAGCACAAGACATCTGAGATAACTGCTGGGCTAGAGACATGGGGAGGGAGGGAAAGAAGACAAACCTGCCTTCTCCTCCCCTCTGGAAGCCACTGATGAACCTTTGCTTCCATATGTGCCCACGCTACCCTGCAAATTTGCAGGAGCTGCAGTAGATATTTAATAACTAATTTTGTACTGTTTTGCCTGCTTCAAATCAAGAGGGCCCTTTTTTCCTTTGCAATCTGCTGAATTGAGCACTTGCTTAGCCATTTGTACAGCCTTAGTAATAGTTTTTTTGTAAAATGGTGCCCAATTTAGGTGAGGTAACTGCAAAGCCCTTAATTTCATAGAACAAGTACATATCAAGTAGCAGATGTATGGGTGAAGTTATCTAAATAGCAGTAGCCTTCAAAGGGTCACAAAAGCTAATATATTTGAGGTACTGAGGCCTTTGGTTTTACAAAGGTGTCAACAAAGTCTGCAGCTGGCTGTGGTGGCGGGGACTGAAAGTCAGTAATCCACAACGAGGTATCAGCCATTAAACACGAGGCTTACTCCCTCCTCGCCTGCTCTCCCTGTGCTAGTGGAAAAAAATAATCCTGCCTCTATGGCAGAAGCTTTGGTCAAGACCTGAACGGTCCTCAGGCACAAGTGGTAGGTGCTAAAAGAGAAAAATATGCATGATTTGATGCATACATATTAGCAATGAGTGCAGTGTTGAAAATTCCTGGCTGTGGGTCAGTCTAGCAAAACATTTGGACAACATTTCCCTGAACTGACGTTTCTTAGTCTGGAAATCCAAACTGGTGATAACAATTAGTTGTTCCCTTTGCTTCTGTCCTTAATTAGAAATCAGAGATGGGGAGAGTGGGGGGTGGGTGCAGAGAAACAAATGAAAAACAATCAATCATTTTCAAACCTGTCAGAAGGTGAAGGTCAACCCAAATTTAAGCCATGGCTTATGGTTGATTTGTATTTGATCTGAACCACCACACATCCCTCAGACTTTAATACATCCTGGCAATCAGACGTTCCAGGGCTGCGTTTTTCCCATTACTTGCCAGACAGCGGCAGGGTGGCTCCTTGCAGAAGGCTTTAGAGAACAGAGAAAGGCAAGAGGTCATCAGTGACCACTAAAGGATCAAAGACAGGGAAGCTGGGTGGTTTCATACAGCCGGTCTCGTATGGAAAATTATTTTATATTGCTCAAAGTCCGTGTCTGGGGCAGCCCATTGTTACTGCTTTTCTAAATATCCTGACTTGTTCAGAAATGCAGTAAAAGGCTTTCATCCCAGCCCATTCAACCTAAAAAATGGAAAACAAAATCCTCTTAATCCCTCCTTGGATCAGCCTGCACAATGAAGTAGCCAAACTGGTAGTCACAGTATTGCTATGGTGCTCAGCCTGCTGCGATTCCTCCACTGTGTCCTTCTCAGATCACCAGGAGGATCAGTCATTCTCTATTAGGTTGGAAAAGCTCAGAAAATAAGAACAAGAAAAATGCTAAACGTGCTGTGGAATTTCATTCCACTTCTATAATGAGCTTAGCAAACCCTCAAGCAGAGAATACGTAATTTTAAACAGATTTTTAAGTAGCTTTTTTGTCAACTCTCTTAGAAGAGAAGCAGAGCCAGATGATGATGCCTTTTTAGGAGCAGAAGCAGGGGCTTTCTGGGCTTGATCCCCATGGTGCTGACTGCCCCTGGCTTCTCCTGCTGCACCTTGTGGGGTTGATAAGGGAGTTTCGGGATGCTCCTGCTCCTATTCCTACCCGTAGTGCAATGGTGGCAACACAAGAACTCCTGGTATTTGGGCATGCAGGCAGCCAGCTGGGCCCTGCAAAGGATCTGGCTCCTTTTTATGGGGGAATGACATTGTACATATGTAATTATAGTTTCAAAAATCCACCATCTTCAGCTTCATTTAATCCCCCCCTTAACAAATGTCTGCTCTGAAGGAAAAGGTGAAAAAAGAGCTTTTCTATTATGAGATTTCTTTTGGGCACCTTAAACAATGGCTATAAAGTAAGGAGGAGGATTGCAACTCAAGACCATCACATCTTCTCTTTGTTCTTAATCTCGTTTGCCTGGTAACTGCTCAACAGAGCAATAAGAAAAGCATTTGAAGAATCCCATCAATCCAGCACAGATTTTTAACACAGGCCAGTCCAATTAGACTATTACGGGTGGCCAAAATAAGATCCCCATGCTCTTGATAAGTCACATGAATAAAGTAGTGGGTGATCGTGCTGTGCTGAGTGTTTTGAAGCCAAAAGCAAGAACATTTCTAGTCTCAGTTTCTGTCTAGAGAAGCAGACAACATGGAAAGGATCTGCTGCTCTTTATTTAAAAAAATAGAGCTGGAAATGAAACAGATGAAACCATTAGTTTAATTCACTTGAAAGCTTCTGCTTTGAGGAGAGCTATGCCATATTGTCCTGTACAAGGACACCAGATTAATCGCCTTTTCTCTCCTTCACCTTTTATAGTGATGCTGCACAAATGGTATCAAGCTGACAGAGAAAATTATAAATATACTGTGGCTGCAATTTAGCAGCATTAATCACACAAATTTAGTAGTTTTAGATGGTAGTAGGTCATCCATTAGCTGAAAAGTTGACAGTAGTAGCATAGAAGCCCGAGTTCAGGCCTCATCTTCCCCTTTCAGGCAATCTATTTCTTTCTCGGCAAAAACATCTGGTCATTTAAAAACTGTAATTTTCATACATTTTAGCTAACAGTGGAATGTTGAAAAGCTGTTCTGAAAAACATAGTTCTTTCCTGTGCCAAACCAGTTGGCCTAGAGTTAGCAAATGTTGTTATAAATCTTCCCTTCGCTTTTTCAACAGCTCTAAAACTACAGAATTAAATGCTTCATAAAGACTAGCCAGTGGATGCAAGTTAGTATGCTGAAGAAGTTGAGCATGCAAAGCCCAGAAGACCCTTTGAATGCTGCCCCAGTCACTCCACAGAAAACCCAAGCTGCCTCTCCACCCCACCTCTTCAAGCACGGCATAGTATAAGCCTCTGAAGTATAGTTGCACTGAGAAGGCTCAGAAAGAAAATAAAAACCCAGAAAACCTGCCTTCTGTCACATGAATCCACTCTTCTATTAATGTGTGTCACTGGAGATGGTCTTTCCCATTGCTTGTCCTCCAAATTTTACCGAGCCTTGTGTGTAGAGTCATAAGTAGTAGGCTGAGGAATTTTCCACCACACATTTCGTTTATTTGCCCAAAAGAAGAAAAACAGCAGCACAGTGATATTTGTCAACCCAAAAGAATTAGTAATATGAAGTGGTGAGATAGTTTTTAACTTTTCCCTTGTAAATTTCATGCAGAGGGAACTGAGAACATCAGAGGTGTGTCAGCTGCCATGCTGCTTTGTCCCACCAAAGAGTGTGGGAATGGCAAAGCCAACTTCTTTCTTCTCCAACAGATATGTGATGATATATGTCAAATAGAAGGAGAGGGGATTCTGGGAGTGCTCTACTGCCATGGATCCTATGGTACATGGCTACGGTGTGCTGCAGACAGACCTGCTTTGGTCGGAAAGCTTGTTCTGCCTTAGGCAAACAATGTAAAACCTCTTCTCCCCGCACAAACCTCCTGGCTTCAGCTCTGGAGGCTGGTGCAGGAGAGATGCCATCCCACATGCTGTGAAGGGTGCATGGATCTGTATTGCCCAATGCTATCACTATGGCTCAATGGTGCTATTTTAAAAAATATATGGGGAAACAAGGTGACCCATTCAATAAGTGTAGAGTTCTTGGTGCGCTGAAAATTCAGGAATTATTGAAACTCCAGGTCTAAGCCAAAGCAATTTTTTTTTAATTAACATTCCGGTTTTGTGGTCCTGACGAGGACAGTGGGAATGGAATGTTCTCCTTTACCAAATCCTGACGTGATAACAGCTCTCACCCAGAGCAGCAGCCCTGGGACAAAGCAGGAGGAAAATACTGACTGCATGGGGTATCTTCTCAGAGCCATGACAAGATTTCTGGTCAGAGGCAGGCAGCTGTGTTTCAGAAAAGCCCAACAGACCATAATAGTTGTTAAACATATGGAGAAGGAAAATTCAAATTGCTCATCTGTGTGGCAAATCCCAAACAATTACTTGGCTGCCAGAAATGCTGGGGTTCACTCTTTCTCTCATGCTCATCATCTGCAATTAAAGCTGTTCTGCTTTTTGTAAGGATTAGCCAGAGTAAAAATTAAAACCAAACTGCTAGGCTGCAAGCTGAGTGTCTGTCTGTGGAGCTGTTCACAAGAGGCACAACCCAGAAAACAACTTCTCTTGCTCAGTAGAAGGAGGCAGAGTTCAAAACCCTTCATTTGACAAAGAACAGGGACTCCAATATGTGTCTTCCTCAAAGTAGGTATTCAGCCTCAAAACTGGTGTTCTGGATGAGAGATCTTGCAGGCTCATTTTTTCTGTTTCTACATAAAATGTGAAATAACCGTCTTTTCCTCCAGAGAAAGACATTTTTAGATCTCCCTGAAGTAACAGATGCTGGGAACCCGGGCAGGACTTTTTGTGATCACGGAAGACCAGAACCAGTCACACATTATGTTAGGAAGAAGAGTCACGCAGAAAAATTATTTTTGGCCCCTTCTGCCACTTCTTAATGTAATGTCTAGCAGCCTGGTACCTAAGCCACTGGCCTGGGATGCTCAGCACACAACAGTGAGGCACCTCTTGCAGAAAACAGCACCAGCAACCACAGTTGCCTGTTTCTTAACCCTGATATTATGATTTGCTTTCAGACAGATTCCCTCAGCTCAGCCAAGGCCTTCTCCAGGCTTAAAGCTGTCAAACAGACAGATAATACCCACCCTTGGCAGGACCAAGAAATAAAGGTACAGAAAGAAAGGTGTGAGTCCCAGCTGTTGGCTGGACAAACTTTCAGGCTCACGTTTCAAGAGCGTCCATGCGGAAAAACACTTCTTATTTCCAAGTCCTTCAGCCAGTCATGGTTAAATTGCAAAATAGCTCCTTATGAGCCAATACCTCTTGTCATGTGCTGTCCAGGAATGTGGAAGCCCGTTCAATTTCTAATGGAAAGGAATTGAGCAATGCTGTTTGCCTTCCTCCAGTCCAGAACTCTCAATGCATGGATAATTTTATGGGAGAAGGGTTTCTCGCCCTTCATTTCTTCTCAGCCTAAGTCTATGAAGCCTTTATGCCTGTACAAACTGGTATAAAATATTATTTTGCTGTCATGGTGGTGTTTTATATCAAAACTACACAGATATATAGTGACTTTGCAAGCTATAAGTTAGATGGGAACCAGAGTTTTGGTTGCCTAAACAACACTTCCAGATCCTTGAAACAAACTGCCACTTTGCAGACCTGACCATGCAGGAGAAGGAGAGGTATCAGTAAGACATCTGTTATCCAGCCTCCCTCACACCATGCTCCAGCCCCTCCACTCTGTAGGGTGGTGTTCAAGGCGGTAGCAAAGTTATTTCAATACCACAAACAGATCTGGCTTTGGTTTTAGCTTGCCACAAATTCAATTCCTTTCTATCTGAATTAGTTACCCTGTTATTTTGCACTGATGGACTTTCTGCATGTTTACCTAAAGTGTGATGACATTGAGGCTGATAGTTATTTTTCAAGAATAAATGTTTTTCTGCTCATCCATGTCACCTTTGCCTTTGCCAGCAGTAGCCACCAAGGCTTCCCTTCCTTTTCCACACACTGCCCTTCTCATAGAAATAAGGTGTCTGTATGCTTTATAACCAGAGAACCTGTACTGAATTTTAGAGGCTGTATTTGGGAGGTGTGGGTTTTTCCCCCTGCCTCTCCAGTGGCTGTAACCAGTGGCCCATTTATAGCCGTGTCTGTGCTGTGAGAGCTGTGCTGCCTTCACCCCTCCTGGGCTGGGGCTGGGCTTTCCTGGCCAGCACTCGGGGCTGGCAATCACACAGGCTGGGACTAGAAGAGCCAAGGAGCAAAAATTTAGAAAGCTACTTAACAAAGAGATCGCATATGTGCAGCTCAACCTGAGGAATGAACAATTACTTTCCTGACTGCTCTGAAAGGGGACTGCTTTATTTCAGTATCAGAAAAGAGATTCTGGCTTTCTCCCCAAATAGGGGCAGAGCAATCCTTCATTCGTGATGCTGTGTGGAGACTTGTATCAGCCTCGGAGCAAACTCAGCTCCTTCAGCTTCTTGAGCACCTCCTTTCTCTTAACGCTTCCATGAGCATGCAATGGCTCTCACTGTTGGTGAGACAGAGGAAGAGGAGATCCCTTGCTTGCATCCCAGCACTGTCAGTCAAAATGTCCCAGGGAGGGTGGTCTCATCTTGCAAGGAAGGTGTTGTCACTCCTTTCTACTGCATTTTCACCCCCAGCTCTTCAGTTTGGCCCACAATACTGTGCAAAGGAGAAAACTTTTCCTACACACATGGGCAGAGGACACAAAACAAAATCTATCAGACTCAAGGGAAGGAAGTGAAATTCCTTTTCATTACATTTAAACCTGTCCCTTTAAAACGTGCTGCTGCTTCTCCCCCCACACCCCCCTTTCTCTGCTGCTCCTTAAGGGCAGCTTCTCACCTAGAGCAGGACACACGAGTGAAAGTGGCCTCAAATCCCAGGAATGAGCTACGGATCCCCTTTTTTGTGTACATCCTCCACCTCTGAACCCCTTGCTGTAGGGAGCATCTGTTATATGGCTAATGCCCTGTGATGGGGTCTTGTTTATGGCCAAAACTCCAAGAGATACTACTGTAGCATGTCAGTGAGACGGGGCCTGTGGTGGCTGCCAAAAAAGTTGTAAGGATATTCTCTCTGCAAGAGGTAATAGAAGAGGTGGAAACAGTAAAGAAAGGACTGGAGGCTGAAGGGGAAGAGACAGATGAAGTCGTGCATTCAAAGTGCCGGAGAGCTTGCAATGAGCTCAGATTGCTCACAAGGCAGTCTGTGCAAACTGTTTACAAAGCCCAAAGTTTAAATTATGGTGATGTCAGCAACCATTAAAATTTGCTGCACTGGAAGTATTTTATGCCTCTCAAAATTTACCTTCTGCTCTAATACACTTGAAAGACTTATAGGAATAAAAATAAAAGTAAGATGACTTTATTCTTTTTGTTTTCTTACCCTACTTCCTACCACCACCACAATTTTAAAAAAAAAAAAAAAAACAAAACAAAAAAACCAAAACAAAACAAAAAAAAAAAACAAAGAGGTCCTGCACAGAAGATAGTCTCATAATTATGCTTTCACTGATGAATCTACTTTTCCTGTAGTAATTAGGCCTGGCTGTGCCATTCAAAGTCTTACCTACATGCTTTCTATGGCAATCTGACTTTTTTTCCTTACAGGACTTCTAAGCATTCCCTAAATGCTGTCAGACACTGTAGAGAGTCTCTGCACAGGAAAAAACCCCAAACTAAAGAACTAGGTAACTCTCTCAGCAGTTGTCCCACAGTACAGAACAAGTAGTATTTGCACTGTAATAAAGAACATACATAATATCCTCCCACCCCACTTCAAGCATGAAAATTTTTTTGAGTATCTGTGTTGAATGAAATTAAGCAAAAATTGTAGTTTTGATGTTGTTTTCTTCAGGCAGGATGACCCACCAGAGGATTTAATTGATATTTGAGCCTTACTGGGGAGAGGCTGAAGGGCTCAACCTGCAGCACAGTGTTTTTATTAGACCAACATAGTGTGGTCACTGTTGCTCAAGGCTTAATTTTATTCTGCTCAAAATGTCTTGGGGCAGGAAACTTCAGGTCTGGTCTCACTGCACTTTGAAAAAGGCAGAACTCAATTTGCCATCTGAGGTTACTCCTTCACTGTGCACAGCAGCACAGTTAGACTTGGAGCCCATTCCTGCAGGAGACATAGAGATGATTTTCAGTACTTGTTTTCAGGTACCTCCCCTCTCCTGCCTGATGAAAGCAGTATTTTACTTCAGTTGACTTGTCCTCCGTTTGTAGAGCTCAAAAGTAAACCTTTAGTGTAACTGGGTCTTCCTCAGGTAGCAAACAAGCCTCTTAGAAAATAAACATTTGTAATTATCCTCGGCTGCCGCTGGATGTCAGTGATTGCTGGACTTTAGCAGTGGATTTGGTAAAAAAAATAAAGGGCATTTTCAGCTCTGCCTGAGCCTAGGGGGATCAGAATCAATCAATGCAAGGGCAAACAAATGATGGGGCAGCCAAGCTGGGGACCAGAGAAGCTGTATTTTCTCAAACTGCATTGCTGCCTATGCACCCACACAGGCTTGTAGGCACTCATTTGTAAAAACATATTTTAAGAGAGATAAGAGACTGGTAAAAAAGCAGTGCTCTTTGAGCTGATAGACACGTTAGAGTTCAATGATCTCCATTTATCTGCTCAATTTCTAGCTCATGAAAGCTTTTCAGAAACTGTAATCTCAAAACATGGCATTGGCAGATGGAAAAAAGGAACCCACTGAGAAAGGAAAGTCCATTAGTTCGTGTTGAGTGACCCTCCAGAGCAGAGCAAAGAGACACAGGAGACACAAGAGAGCAATAACAAGTCTTAGACAGACACCCCTGGATTTTTGCAGGCCTAGGCAGCAGAGATGTGGGGTCACTTGTGTGTGCTGGGTGCAGTCAGTGTTGAGGATTTCAAACCAAGTAGATCTGCTCCTGCCCATGAGCTGGTCACAGAAGCAATACTCCCCACATGCTTTGTGGGTGTGCTGGATGCTTCACCTATAGACTGCTGAGTGTGTAACTGAGGAAAAAGGAGATGTAAAGGTAAACACTTGAAGAACAATCTGTTAACATGCATTAGCAGCCTTCAAGAGTGGGGAGAAAACCTGTAGAAGCAAACTGGATGACAGGTTGGAGAGAAGAAAGGTTGACATGCTCAATTTGTTCTGCTTCCCTAGTTAAAACATGAGGAATGTACACATGGCATGAATGATAAAGTGAAAAACTGCATAAAGCAGCTGCAGTAAGCAGCTTCCCATTGGTGTGGGGAGCTCGGGAGAGGCTGTCAGACACTTCAGGCATGAGAAACTCCATGGAGCTCTGCCTCTGGCACATAGTCTTTGAGGTATTTGTTGCCCCACAAGGAGAGTGCAGGCTGCCAACACTGATTGGGACACTTTGCTGATAGAAGGACACACAGACTTCCCTTACAAGGAGCTTCCAGGGATAGGACCTGACCTTTCTTGTCCCAGAGCTGCCCACTGTCTTGTGCTCCCATTCCCTTCTACCTTTGTGCCTCTCTCCTTTGCAGACCCTCTCAGTACCCTCCTCTCACAAGAAATGCTCCATTCCAGCAGAAGGAACAGAGTGCCCCTCTCAGCAGGGTGACCACACAGCCCTCTTGGTGGTCCTGCACACTCACAGGACTGAATGTGCCAGCATTGAAACCTGTTCCTCCAGTTACCAGCAAAATGCCCTAACCACTGGACTAGGTAGAAGTATCAGGGATCATATTGCTGGATATGTTTTAAGGAAAGATCTTCTCATGATTTTGTGCTGAGGCATTATGTGGTATGCATATAGGAGAGCAGATAGAATCCTTTAGTATTTAGGAAAAGAAGAAAGTCAAGCCCAGAATCCCAAATGGTTTTAGGTATAAGTTAGGACTGACCTAAGTTGGTTCCTTGAGGTACCAAGAAAACAAATGGGGGCTGAAGAAGAGACTTAGGCACAATGAGGGTCTCGTAATAAGAGACCATTTTCAAGATAATCAGTTTTGACTTAGCTATTTAAATCTTCCTTGGTTTTAGATTTTAAAAGAATAGAGTTGTAAAGAATGGACCACAGCTGTAGATGAGTTTTGGTGGGAAAAGTACCCAAACAGTTAAAAAGGAAGTATGGAAGTAATTTTAATACATTAAATACACCTTCAGCAAATATCAGCAGATTTCATGGTGACTAGATAGAAGAAGAAAATGGTTTCATAGCAGCAGCATAGAAGATACCCTGATACCAGGCTGCTGTCAGCCTGCCTTTGTAATTTAGGCCATTTGAATAGACCTAGGAGATAAATTGATAAGTCTACAAGGACCTAGTCACTGCCCTTCACAGAAGCTGAAGAGTGTGCACACCAAGGACCATGACTAGTAGGGCACTACAGTAGGTTCCACATGCCACGTGTCACTGAGAGTGTAATGGAGGGATCCTATGACAAGTGCCAAGGATGGTGAAGTAGTCCACATTCCCTCTCATCTGCCTCCAGGGATTTCAACACAGCCAGTTACAGAAGTTTCACAGTTGTTCCCATTCTGTGAAGAACCACATGCTTGAGTGTGCTGCATCTGAAACCGCAGGTGAAGAAGATGAAGTAGAGGGCTGAAGGAACTTCAGGCCCTTGCAGCTCCCCTCTGAGCAGCTGCTTTACACCTGAGTGGTGGTCTTGCACTGTCCCACAGTTTCCAGCTGCAGTGGAATAGCCATGAGAAGCTGAGCCTGCTCCCCTCTGTCCTCCCACTGCTGCAACACCCGTGGGTGAGGTGACGTGGGGATGCTGCTGGCAAACTCCAGGAGCCCAGAACCAGGGCAGTGTGCAGGCTGACTCTTGGCTCCATGTGCTGCCCCACTGGAAAGCCAGCTCAGGCAGCACTGCCTGGCACTGCTGTCACTGAAGGAAGGAGGCCCCAGAACAGCCCTTAAGCTCCTGCTCTACCTAAAGACAACATTTTCTTTCTGTTAATTGTAGCTCGTGCTGAAAGCCCGTTACAGAAAAAGCCACTGGGAATACCTGATTTGAGGTAGATAAATATTTCCTAACTTATTAGGAAAACAGGACTAGAGGGTAAAAAGTCCTTTGCTCAATCCTGTTCTTGAAAATAAAGACTTCTTTCACTCTATTGTTAATGTAAGTATTGAGATGGTTGTCTTTTTCTAGAGTCTGGTTTTCCCAGCCCATAGGGGCTCACAATGGGTTAGTACCCCCCTGTCACCTACTCTCCCCTGCCACCACAGCTTTGATGTTATCTTTGGTAAGTGCTTTCATTAAATAAGAATTTGTTTGGATTATTTGCCACAATCACGTGCTCAAGATTGCTTGTTTTAAAACCAAAAATGATCCCTTGTCCTAGCTGTCATCATCTGGCTTGTGAATCATTTAGCCTGATTGTCGTGGGATGTGAATGAATGTCGGGCTTGACTTCAGTGCAGGCTCTGCAGAATTTGTAGACATGAGGAAACACTCCTGCACTGATGGCCAGCCCTCTCTCACACCAGGTACTGCAAACACAGTAAAATCAGTGGGGACACGTAGATTTCCAGCTTGTCACACACAGGGTTTGACTCTTTGCCTTGAAAAGATAGCTGTAACAAATGAAGTAATTTTCCTTCACAAGTGTATGCTTTCTGCTTTAATTTTTTGTGAGCAGTATTTTATATTTTCACATATATCCAGAGGCACTTTTTAAAAGTCCCTTGGAAAAATGACACACATACTTTATTTCACATTCAGTAATTTTATGTCACGCTACACAGAAACTTCAGTACTTTATAGCAACCGTATTTCTCTGGATGCATTTACCATCACTATTAGCAGGCAAGGGAAAGAAGAGTGAAGAAAGCTGGCAGGTGTAAGGCTAAGAGGAACACATTTCAGAAGGTCTTTTTCAGACTACCAGGCAAAGTTGTTATATAAATCCTAATCTTCAAGCTAAAAGAGCCAGCATGAAAAAATTTCTCTCCAACATCTTCCAAATAGCCGATTGTGATAATTACTGCCTTCATCCTTATGGTCAGAGAGCTCTGACAAAGGGCAGCAGATTAATTTTAGATCTGTCTACTCTGTCCTATCCAACAGCTCATAAAAAGTAAAGTTTCCTTTGAAAGCTCTTGCACTCCTTAGCTCTTGGGCAGCTTTAGGAGGCAATATAACAAAAAGGGCTAGGAGCACCTGTACTATTTCAGCAGTGCTCAAGCTAGGTTTTTGGATAAGTTGTTTAACTCTCAACAAGAAACATGCCCTAAGCCAAGCCAAAGCCCCTAGGCTTAGCTTGATTCTCGCCTAAACTGATCTCACAACCACACGTCTTCCAGCCCGGGTGGCAGCACAGGTTTCCTGCTGCAGCTGGAGCCCAACAGCAGTGCCAGAGGGAGCTGGAGCAGGCAGGCGTGTTGCATTCACACAGCAGCTGATTTATTATCTACTGGGCACACACAGATGAATTCCACTGCAAATAATAGACACTACTGGCACAATGAGGCAAAATAGACTCCCAAAGCCGCTGCTGACATTTGCTTGCCTACTGATCACCGTATCCCATGTGCCTCTGTTGGTCTCCATCATACCCTGCTTAAGCACTTTGCAGTCATTATGAGCTTGATTCTCCACTGCCTCTCACATTGTGCAGTCATTTTCACCTGTGTAAAGTGAGTGCAAAGTGAGTTTACATCTACTGTGCACAGGTGTAAAGGATTACACATCCCTGGAAGCTACCACTCTGTATTGAAGCTGCTGCGGCTTAACCATTAGGAATCTAATGGAGAGAGTGTCCTTTTGTTTTAGCATGAGCTTGCCACTTCTTATAGCTCACAACAATCGTTCTCAGAGGCACAAAAGTAATAGGTAAGTTTGATTTTTTAAAGAAACTCTGACACTTGGTGTTTTGTTACAGGGGAAGGGAGGTGAAGCTGGAAATAAGGAGCTTATTGAAAGAATTTCAGTGGCTTGAAAGAGTTTCTAGATAACACGGTTACTGCTGGCACTCAGATGCACATCACCTCATTTTGGAAAAGGACAGGTTCCTGCCTGGTAGCCTCAGTTGGTGCTACAGAGAAAGGGCTTGATTGCTCTTTTTGATGGGAAAAAAGTGAGTGGTATTTCTATCAGCAACCAGTTAATTTTATAACAGAGACTGATTGGTTTGAGGGAGTTTGAGTTATGTAGCTGAAGAAGGTTTTTAAAGACAATGTTAGAAATGTCTGCTGAATACTTGCATGCAAACTTCATATATGAACTTTGATGACACAAAAATGTTTAAGAAAAAAACAGGACTATTCCCTTTTAATATTAAATTGCTAATCCTTAAATTGTTCACTAAATAATATGAGGTTAATGCTGGACACTTCATTCATGGTGATCACTCAAAGTTTTTTCTCCTCAACAGAGGAGGAATTAAATAGAAAATGGTCAGCATTCTGCTGATAATTCCTTTCCCCTTTTGGCAGACACTTGGCCAAAGAAATTCTTTTTTTGAGCTTTTCACCTAATTTCTTGGATCAAGATATTTATTTTCTTGTTCTTCTGCTACATGCTGTCCCAACTAAGACCCAAGTTACACAAAATAAGACCAAAAGAGATTTGTCTTTCCACAGATGGCTGTGTATCATTTTCCATGGTTTATATAGAGGCTGTTGCGGTTGAAGTTCCAAAACACCTGTTGAAAGAGAGTAGCTACATTTAATCCATTAAAAGCACCTTTGAATTATTCTCACCATCTACAGTAGTGATAGTCTAAAGAGTATGTTCTAGACAAACAGAAATATGGCATCTATCACAATCATATTTGAAGCAGTTACAGTTAAATAACAAATGATTACATAACTATGCAATGCCTTTTTGTGAGAGTATTTTCATTGTTATCCCATAGTTATTTTATTCCCATCTGATCAGTCTTGAAAATATACAAGTAAGACTTTTAAGCCAAGGTGTACTTCAGAAATACAATGAGTTGACTCAGAGGCCTGAAACTTTAGCTGCAATCAGGATGCTTTCAAATCTTTTATGTAGCCGTAGCAATATTGTCTCTAAACTAGAGGTTCAGTATCTCTTAACATCTGCTTCCTATGTGAAAGGCATTTTAAAATCAACAAAACCAACTGTGAACGGTTTCAAGAGCCTTAGTAACTCCTTAGTAAGTAATACTAAATTTTGTTCTGGTGATCATTGCAATTATTTTCTGCCACAAGCTCACTCAGACTAGTTGACGTTGTGCATTATCTGCAAGCTTAGAAGTAAACATCTGGTTAGGAACCAAAGTCCTCACTGATCCCACACATCCAGGAGGAGTGGCTGTTTCAGGACCTCTCCACTGTCATTCTGTCAGCAGAAACTCCTCCTTCACTCCCCATCTGCCCAAAGCAAACGGCTCTTTCATTAGGAAATACTCCCTTTCCTTGGAGTTTTATTGCAGCCTGATAGACTGAAGCTTGTCTCAGACACCTGTACACCCCCTAGGTAGAGACCATGGGTTTTGATGTGTGCAGCAGAACCTGCTGAGGAGCCAGGGGAGGCAGCTCCCTCAGGATACCTCACTACAGGATGGATGTGCCAGTGCCATGTGGAGGTGCTTAAAAGCAGTTTGATTGTGATTCTGCAGGGCTGTGCTCGAGGTATAACCCCTTGCCCTAAGGCAGTGGGGAAGAAGCCACATTTGGTGGCCACTGAGGGAGTCATTCTGCCACTGTGTGACAGATTTTTCTACTGAGGTCCACAGCTGTTTGTGAAATCCAGAGTGGAAAACTAGGCTGCAGTGGTCCAGACTGAACAGGATGTGGGGCTGCCTCGTCCCTCTGAACAACCCAAGGCAACATTAGAGCTCAGTCTCACCTTTCTGAAATTCTAACTGCCCAGAATATCTCCTGTAATTTGCTTTAGTTAAGCAGTGAAGTGGTTGCTCTGTGGCCACCTTTTCATATTATGGTTCTGTGCTGCTTGGCAACAAGAAGGAGGACAGCTCCAGGAGCCTCAGCAGCAGAGGTTTGTCTTCCATCCTCAGCACTGAACACCAAGATCTCTGCATTTGTCTCCACTCTGCTTTCCCTGCTAGTTTTCAACTGTGTATTTGCTACATCTGTTTACTTTATTGTGCTTTCTGGCACTTACTCTCTTTTTCCTCTTTTATTTGCTCATCATCAAAAATGTCTAGCACACAAAGGGGAACAGATTCCTGCTTGCCATAATACAAATACTTGAGCAGCTAAAATCCAGTTGAGATCCTAGTCTCAAAACCAGTTTCAGCCTCTGGGAAGTGATTTCTTTGTCTCAAAAGCCCCCATGGCATGTCACCTATCAAGATGCCATTCCCTGCTCTGTGCAAAACAGTCGTCTACATGTCATTTTACTCACCTGTGATCCATATTTTAAAAGAATTTTCACAGGCAGGCTTTGTAAGACATGTTTTCCTGGCACTTACTCAGCTATTAGGCATAATGAAATCCAAACTATTTATTAGCTCATCCACTATCTTGATTATCCAGAAATAAAGCTCAAATTCCAGATGTCCAATTTTCAAACTTAACTTTCCCGACTGTTGGACAAATGCACATTTCTCTGTCACTGTCTCCATTTGAGACCAATTAGTTGGCTCACTTTTGGACAGTCTACCCCTTGCTGTTTTTAGCATGTCTGCACTATTAATGGTTATCCTTGAGGCAATGTCCACTTTTTTCCATGCATTGCACAGATACCAGCAGATGATTTGTAACCAGCCTCCTCCTTCTGTTCTTCAACTGTGAGAATCTAAACAAAAACCTGGGGCCTCGTTTGTGTACCTCTGTGCACCGCTGTGATTCAGCAACATAGTGTGGTGTCCTTGCAATCCTCAGACTGGGAAGGAGGATTTTTACTAGGCTCTTGTGATGTTTTGTTCTGGCCCAGACTCCTATTATAACAAGCTGACATTTTATAGCAAACTTTTTCACTGTACCAGCATTTAACTGCTTTCTTTAGTTTCTGCATTATTGCCAACTTCTCTTGTTTTACAAACCAAATCTAACACTATTTTTAATTGTTCCAAAATGCCACAGACCAGACTGGAGTCACCTTTTCCATTTGACATATCTGTGCTTATGGGGTTCATGGCAATTAATGTCCATCTTGCTAGCAGCTGCTTTCCTGATTGGCTGCTGCAGAGAAAAACTCAAATGATGGGGCAAATTCCCCAAGCCCTTGGGGTGTCTGATTTCCTTTCACTGATCTGGCCCTGCAAGGTGAAGTCCAGCTAAATATAAATTGTATAAATTGTTCCACTGCCCATTTATCCTGGGAGTCCTTGTTTGCACCAGATTATGCCAAGAACAGGTCTTGTCTGGTCCTCAGCCAGGCCAGAGGATTCAGCTTTCCCCTTGCTGCTAATTTTCTGATCTGGCTCTTTTTGCCTCATGGCTGCCTGTGCACCACATCTCAACAGCTCCTGCAAACTTGGAGCACTCTTGTCTGCCGTGGGCTGCTCTGCAGCACGGATGGGGCTGGCGTGCACAGGCTGCCTGCTGGAAACCTCTGCTGTTCCTCCTCCTGGCCACTCGCTTGGCTGAGATGCTGAGCAGAGCCAAGAAGCCTGTCAAGGACTTTTCTCTCAAAGAAATCTAGTTTTGCATTATTTGAACTGGACAATCTCTCCTCTCCCTGATTGGCCTCTGAGGGTTATAAATGAAGTAGAAAATAGTTTTACTGAGGCCATTTGGCTAACCCACTTTTGCAGCCAGGTGGCTGAGTGAGGTCTGCTCTGACCTCTGCCCCTTTCATTGCTTTCTCAACACACTTTTTGAGATCTGTCATTCCTTGCTGCTGCTCATGTCTGCTAGCAGATTTTGGGTTGTCAGGACACCCTCAAGTCTCCTGGCTCTGTGGAAACCCTCCTTGTTCACAGCAGACAGGTCTCTGCTTCCAACTACGGGGCTTCCCAGTCTGGCTAGACAGTGTGTGCAGTATGTGCAGATGTTGCCTAAAAAGCAGTTCTATCTCTACCTACAAGTTGTCTCTTCACTGTTATTAAGAGACTTATTGATGATTCTTCCTTTCTTTATTTGATGCTTTTTGCTTTAACCATGCCTCATGCTGCTGGGTCTAGGAAGACCTTTTTCCTGGGGGAGTTGAAGGAGTTCAAGTGTGCTGAGGCTTGTCCCAGTTCTTTTCCAGCACCACACTGGAAATGCAGGTGGCACTGATGGACACATTGTCAGCGGAGATGAAGGTGATGATAGACTCAGATTTCTTTTATTATGGTCCTCTGTGTACAAGGAATGTGTAGTGCCCTCAGACACAGGATGAATTAGGTGCTGGTTTTTTCAGGTTATAATTGTCTTTTAATCATCTTAACCAAAATTTCTCTCCTCCCTCATCCTACCTCTGTTCTTGGAGCCGTAATCCTGATGCTTGTTTAGGCCAAGTCCTTGGCTTCTCTGATCTGCTCTGCCTTCTTTCCATAAACACACAAAACCAACAGCCAGTGAGATACGAGATATCAGTAAGTAGAGGTAATTCCTTTATATAATTTTTGCAGGAATGCATGTGTCTGTGTGGAGGCTGCTTCTCTTTTTCTGGTTACACAAAGTGTCTTGAAGGCTTTTGTCTCTTGTATTTATCCCAAAGTCATGGTGGCTCTTACAGGCCTCCTTGACTCCTCTGAGGACAATCTCAGTGCTCGTCTGACTGCACAATTGGCATCTCACTTTAAAGAAAAGGCGTGGTTGTGGTTTTGTAGGTTACAGCCAGTTAGCTCAGTATTGCTAATTTGCTTTAGCACTAATTAAAATGGCATGAGATTAGTACACAGTCAGGTATCTTCTATGTGGCCTTAGTCTAGGGTGGTTAGTTTGACATCTGCAGTCAAATTGCTGCTCTAGCTAAGAACTGTCTTTGGACCATTACCAGAAAGTCACAGCGATGTCTATGTCTTGGAGAAGGAGTACCCTCCTCCAGCTGTCTGAGATGGATTAGCACATCACCATCTAAAAGGCAGCTCAGAGGCTTCTTGTGCCTGCTGTGGGCAGCAAACGGAGCATTCAGCCTCAAGAACAGTCTATCAAGGTACTTCTGCCAATGGTAAATTCAATCATTAGGCAAAATGCACTCAATGGAGACCTGTTTAAGTGTGATGCAAAGAAGCATGGGTGGGAAAGAGGTAGGGAACCAAAGAGTGGCTGGATCAAAGTTCTGGCTTTCTAATTCAAATGGAATGAGCTCAAGTCCTTTGAAAGTTGTCCATTTGAAAACATTTCTGCTAACTTTTTTTCCTCACATCAATTTGCTTATAGATTAATTTTCATAAGCTTTCCATAGGGGGAAAATTGATAATGTGACCCAAAATATTTCTTTTCCAAAAATGTCCAAGTTACAGTGGAAAAAAACAGTTCAGCCACATAAAGATGTGATAGTTATAAAAGCAATGTGAGGGACTCGCACAGCTCTCCACCTGCAGCAGCTAATTAAGAAGCAGAGGCTGAAGCCAGGTCTTTCCCCTTGCTCGGAAAGGACTGCTTCCTGTCCTCTGGCACTGCAAGAATTGGGGTTTGCTTCTGTGGTTATCCACTGCCTCCAGCAATGTCAGCATGGGGGAAACTTAAAAGTCCTTTCTCAACAATGACTACACTTTCCTGGAGGCAGCGGATAATTGCAGAATTGAGTTTTAATTCTGTTTTTCTCAGAGAATTGCAGCTAGGTGAGTGATCAAAGTAGCAGTCTTAGGAAAGGGTTAGGTATTTATACAGTCAAACAAACTGTATAAAGAATCAACACCAGTGCTTCCATATTAGGTCTTCTATGTGGTGGGACAAAGACAGAGGAGCTTGTCCTTTCCTCTCTTGTGGTTCAGTTCTTCCACCACAGCTGCACTGTCCAGGATATCACAGAATCATAGAATAGTTTGGTTTGGAAAGGACCTTAAAGTTCATCTATCTCCAACCCCATTGCCATAGGCAGGGAATGTTCCACTAGACCAGGTTACTCAGAGTTCCATCCAAACTGACCTTGAACACTTCCAGGGATGGAGCATCACATCTTTCCTGGGCAACCTGTCCAGTGCCTCATCACCCTCACAGTAAAGAATTTCTTCTTAATATGTAATCTAAACTTACCCTGTGGTGTTGCCCTCTTTAACTTTCCTCTTACTGTACCTCTCTAGGCACATCCTGGTGCCTCACATTGGTTCCTCACTTCTTTAAGATCAAAGCTGAAACAGGTCTTTACCCTTCTCCCTCTGTACAACATACCTCAAGCTATGACCTAAAGAAAGTCTCTGAGTACAACCACTGAATATGAAGAATGATGCATCCCAACTTATTTCTCAGCCAGGTTGACCTGAAATGAAATAACTTTATAGCTCTGAACACTAAAATTTTGAGGAAGGTTTGCTAGTCCCAGGAGGAAGGTCATCTGCTCCTTCTTGCCCTGCCCTGGGTGTTGATATCCCATGCTTCTGCAGCCAGCAGCAATCAGGGGGCTTTTATCTTTGTTGGATAGAGCTGGGTGGTTTTGGTGGTGTTTTGCTGCCGCTGGGGGATGGACATATCCTATCCAAGGGACAGCACACATCTGGACAGAGCAGCCAATTTACAACTGTGATCAAGAGGTGCTGGAAATGGCCTGCTGCTGTGCTGTACCTGTTATGCATCTCTGAGGGCAGGGTTTCACCTGGTGCCTGACACCTAATTGGGAGTTTCTGATGGTAGGTGTCCACAGGTGTCTAAGGTACAGGGGAGGTGTAGGAAGTTTAGCAAGAGAATTGTACTTCAGAGGGACAAAACCTCTCTTCATCCTTCCCTGGAAATTTTGGTGTGTCCATCATGTCAATGGTGTCCATCATGTCAATGAAATTTAGTTGCTGGTTTACATGGAAAGCTGCATCTTGACTCACAGATCTGAAGTCTTAAACTGAATCACATTTTCAGGCTTCATCAGGATCTGCTCACAGAAGGAGATGCTCATCCACCTTTGAGCTGCCTCATGGACCCAGAAGCCATTCCCAGGAGTGCTGTGAAAGCCAGACTGCTATCTGCAGTTTGCAGACAGCCTGCCTTCATAGCTTGGGTTTGGGATATTTGTAATGCTACCTTCTTCTGGGCAGGTTCCTAGGAAAATTGTGATGGGGCATGCTTGGTTGGTGATCCAAGCACTCGGTAAATGCCCTGTAAAACTGGTTTGATGTGTTCCTGTGGGTAAGCAACATAGGAAGGGCATCAGATCTGATGCCTTCTGACTGTTCTATGCAGGCTGCTCTACATGGCAGACTAGTGCAACCAAACCAAACTCTGAGTTCATTTCCTGCCTGAAATTCAAATTCATTTGAACTTGGCCTTCTACCTCTTGACTGTTCCCTGCAGGCCTTAAACATTAACATTCATTACTGCCTTCGTCCTCATCCCAATGACATTCTGTTGCCTTTAGACAGAGTCTCTGAGAAAGATGCTACGTGGTGGGCTGAGATATCAGGCTGAACCTAAGAAATGTCCCACAGAGACAGCTTCAGCAGCTGGTCCTGGGGCTCAGTGTCAGGTCTGTGTCCAACATCTGCCTGGCAGCAGGAGAAAGCACAGCGACAGTTTCCTCCTTCCTTTCTTGCGGTTGAGCCTCAAGTTCACCACAGGCTCCTGAACTTAGACAGAGGATATATTTCCTGAAAGCTCCAAGTGAGCTGCCACGGCTGTGCATGAAAGAGTTGTCCTTGCTGATTCCTGTGGTCCCAGTGTGCAGCACCAGTGTAGGTCTGTTCCTCACTGTCTCAGGCACTGTCCCTGTGCCTCCTGGTGCCTTGCACAAAACCAGGCATGACCTCTGCCCAAAGGAATTCCACCAGGCAGCGAGATGTCTAGCTGCTAGAAAATCACCTGCAATTATTCACACCCTCAAAATTGCTGGAGCAAAATGAGAGCCTGCTTTTCAAAATCAGGTCCATTATGTGTCTGCAAAGTATATAATCTCCACATAATTCATCAACACCATTAATCTAAACTCCTAGGTACTGAGCTCAATAGAGCATGTGTTTTCCATGTGTGTGTAATATCAAACAAACCTGTGTTTAACTTGTCAGAATATAATCAACTCCCATTAATTACTTCAGTATGAAGTCTCCAGTACCAATGGTTCTTCATATAATCACTCAAAAAGCTTTTATTGGGGAGCTAAACAGCTCAATAACACTAATTAATTGTGTTTCTTGGACAACTGAGATTGTATAAGTGGAAAGGTGGTTTTGGTACATTTCCCACTACATTGATTTTCACATTTCTGGAACGTATTTCCCCATAATAGTCATTAGAGCACAGAGAGAAGAGTTGGAAAGGTGCGGTAGAAGCACAGCATTCCTAAAATATGATTTGAGATTTGTACTGGATCTGTGCTATTTGCCAGAAATTCAAACTCTGGCAAATAACTTAGCCTTTCTAGGCTGTTTGCCCAATAGGCTGAGTGAAAAAAGCAGCAAACCTAAAAATCTGCCAATATTTATGTACCAGCATGTGATTCAATTGTTTTATTGCAGAGTAAAAGTGACACAAGAAAAAGAGGAGGACAGAAACTCTGCAAGTCCAGGGGAAATATATGAAGCATTTGAATGTTAGTGTTAAAGAATTTTAAGACTTTAATTAAGCCACCCCAAAATTCACAAGTTCAATAAAACCAAAACCAAAACAAAAACAAAAACAAAACAAAACAAAACAAAAAAAGGAAAGAGAAAAAGCACAACAGCACAATTGCTCTCCTGGGGTTTTCAGGGCTTTACTTCTACACATATTTTTCTAATTCCATGTAGAGGAACAAAGAATGTGTTTTTCCCACCTGAGAAGTGTTTTTTGGTGATTCATGAAGCTTTCTCCCTTGTCTGAAGCAGAGGTTTCTCAGTTACAGGGCTGTGCTGCAGAGCGGAAGAGACCTGGCTGGGAGGGGGATTGCCAGTGGGGAGGGTGGGAGGCCAGGGGAGCATTTCAGATCAGCAGGATATTACTTGGTGTCGTGTGTGTATGTACTTATATATAAGGAGTAAGTGAATTGTTGCACTCAATGGCATGGAGAAGTAAATAAAAAGCCTCTCTCAGCAGGATTGTGAATGCTGGCTGTGGATTTGGATTCATGTTTCAAGGCTCCATTCACAACTGGGTTTTATGTTTTCAGGCCCTCTTTGCAGCTCCAGTGTTATCTCAAAAGCAACATCTTTCTGACTTCACAACTGGTAGCACTCAAAATGCAAATCTACTTATCCAGCAGTTACAATATCCAGTTCATAGCTTTTTGCCTTAGAAGTGTTGGCTGCCCCCAGCATGACAAAATACAGATTCCACTCCACAGAAATGGGTGGCACAGCCAGTGCTTTCATAAATCAAGATCAAACTGTGCCTAAACCCTACAAGATTATTCTTATTCAAGATTATTCTTATTCTTATTCAGTAGATGGTTCTTCTTTTGTGGTAAACATTGTCAAAAAAAAGCCATAACTTAGTCCTGTGCCCTGTTGAGCCAGGTCCTGTAAAAGTCAACTCATCCCTGAAAAACTTCATCTCCTATGTGCTAAGGATGTATTTAGGAATGCAAGGAGGAAGGAAAGTTGCAGAAAAAAGTATTGTGATGGTTTAGGACTTCACATTTTGTCTTGCTCTAAAGGGCAGAGTTAGTTCCAACCTGAAGGAATGAGGAATGAAGTTTGCATTTCAATTCAGTTCAAAGAAAACAAATTATTAATAATAATTATTATTTGGAACGGGAACATTCATTGCTGAGTTGCTTTTGCCAGCAATTTGAAAAATACCTGGTCTGGCAAGTCTAAGAAATAGAGAAAAAATACTCTCTTTACATACAATCAGACTGTAATTTCTGAAAAGACATGTTCTAATTCTTAATGTTTCACACTCTTTTATTCAGACTATGGAGTTAATACTATATTCTCCAGGTAGACCTCTCAAAAGCCATTTGATAAAAAGTTGGTGACAAGAGATAGATAACAGTATCAGTATTATGTGTTACTCCTTCAAGGATCTCATGAGACATTTCTGCCATTTCCTTAAGTCAGTATGTTTTCACAAGTCACTTTTTGCAACTCTTGTTAAAGGAACAGAATCATAATACAAGAAAATAGATGTTGGTCTATAAAAAGAACTAGACTTGCAGTCTTAGTGAAATATTGGCAAGTGACAGTCAGGGTCTCTTCAATTCCTGGCACCAGGTGAAGTTAGAGGGAGGAATTCATGTTCTGTAGCTAACAGGTAATTTATTATGTTGGTCAGGTCTTTCAGATTTAGGACATTTGACTGGTTTCCATCCTCCAGTGATGAGTAGTTTAGTTTAATAACCAAGTTCCCATTAGCAGTATCTCTGATATTCTTTCCTACCTAGAGAGCCAAAGCCTGTTTCTATTATGCTGTACTTTGGATCTGTTTCAGGTTTATTATCCTCCCGAACATTTCTGTCCATGTATGAGTTCTTTGCATCCAGAACAGCTTATTTGGTGCAGACAAACAGCAGGACTGTCAGTCTTTTTAGTGTACACCTTGTGAATCATGTAACTGGCAGAGAAAGAGGATTGAATTTTCTGTATTTACTGGATTTGATACAATGGTAATAAAATTCTTGTCTCTCTTGTATCAAAAGTGACTGTGTATCTCTTTCGCTAATGGAATTGCTGCTGCTTGCAAAAAAACCCAAAAACCAATATCATGATGAATGTATGCAAGACTCTAAACTTCTGGTTTACTTTTCCCCTTTATACTTCTGGCTCATTCTCCATCTTTGTATATAGCTTGATTGTGTTTTGTCTCCTACTCCTACCCACCACCCCTCTCATTTCCTTGTCCCCTAGTCTCTTTCTGAAGGGAGCTGCTTGTACCTAGGGAACACATTCCGTGTCCCCTTGAGTCAACATACCAAATCTTTACATTTCAAGCAGTTTTCCTTCTGAATGATCCATCTTGTCACATAGGGAACATTCCTGATGTTTTTTCACAGGTCCTGCTGACCTGTGTGCACTCGCTGAGCAGCTCTGGGGATTCTCCAGCAGCAATTTCCTTGGCTTTGTGGTGCAGAGTGCAAATCCCTGCTCGGACTACAGGCATTCGTTTTCCTATTCATTAGTGGCAGTGATCACAAACCAGCCTGTCCAAAAGCAGGTTGGTGAACATGTTCAACAACCCCTTTTGAAGCTTGAGGCAAACTGTAAAATAATTTCTTCCCCTGTTGGCATCTTTTGTGAAACGAGAATTTCTCAGCATTCACCAGATGCTCTGGAGCAAGTGTTATTTGAAGCGGCTTATAGGATCTGTTCCCGTGTTTTTCTTTGTGGTCTGTCTGCCTGTGTCAGGCTCCAGAAAACAGTGAAAACATTCAGTCTCCCATGACATTGAGTAGAGAGAATATGGGCTAATCCTGCAACACAGCCTTCAGAGAGCTCTGTACAGGAACTCCAGGTTCTGCTCAAAACAAACATACCTTCTGGAGGGTTTCTGCCCAAGTATTTTCTGTGGAGGCCAAAAGCACTTACAGATCTTTCAGGAGCTGTTCTGTTGCACCTTTGGACATTTCCTTGCTTTCTTCTTCTGGAAATTTGAATTTACATGTAAAATGTACATCCCTCTCTGTCAACTTTCATGTTTTCAAGTCTGTTGTCTTCCATCTGGGAGCCACCTTTGTCCCTTATGTTAGACTCTGAAAGGCTGTGAAAGTTAAACAGCCTCCAGTGGATGGCTGCCCAGTCTCCTCTGCTGGCTGGCTGGTGGGATCAGAACTTACTGTCCTTCCCCTCCACTCTTATGCCTGGAATGTAAACACACCTCACGAAAACAGAGGAATAAACCAGCTGCTATTCACTCTTTTAACCATCTATTGAGCAACAGACCATGCCATGTTTATAAGGCAGATTGCTGAAATGGAAAATCAGGGTGGAGAGGTGACCTCAAGAGGCTATCCTGTCTCAAAGTATGACAAATGATACCTATTTAATTCCTGATTAATAAGTCTCTAACTTGTTCTTATAAAAAGCTTCATTGATGGAAAGTCTGCTACCCATATAGAATATGTATTCCAGTGCTTCCCTATCTGATCCCCCTTCAGCTGGCATGTCCTACTCAAGAATACACCTACCATCTCCTTTCTGAAATTAAAACCCATTATTACTCAAGAAGGGATCTTTATAACCCATTATAAAGAAGGGATTATTCTCTTTGTGTCTCTGCTACCACATATACCTGAAGTTCATAATCTTCTCTACACTTAATAACACCAGATAAATTAGATTTCCCTGTCAGAGCATAGTTGCTCCTAGTATGGTAACTGGGTGCCTCCAGTTGGTATTTATCCCTTGTAAGCCCCAACAGAGCTCAACAGAGCAGAAGACATTCACTTACACATCATATAGAGTGCTAGTCCAACACCTACATAAACAACTCAGTGTGGCTTTCCCTTTTTCACAATAACACAGTAGTTTTGGATCATCTTCACCCTGTGATCAGCCTTCATCTTCTACAGGACTCCCATGAAGATTTTAAGGAAACCAGGATACTACCTCACCATGCTCTGTGCAGTTCATCATTTTTGTTCACAGGTCCTTGTTCACAGGTCAATTGACAATACAGATGAATTCTGTTATTTTTCAGGCCATTTTTCCAATGTATAGAGGTAATTTAGATTTCTAATCCTGGCCTCTGATATACTTTCCAGGAGAACTAAGCTGACAACAAAAAGTGTATCAGGATTCTGCATTGCAAGAGTTCCACTTTTTTTCTGCTCCAGACCACCATGAAGAACAGTGGAGGCAGGGGGAGCACACCCCAGCAGCAGCAGCCAGGCGTCTTTTCCGGGCTATATGCCCCCTAGGAACTGGTTGTATAAAGCCAATAGCACTTATTGTATAGCTGGGGAACCTTTCCTTTATTCCTATAGACAAGCTATTGGCGAAAATACTAAACACAAACTGCCAAGGACAGACCCCAGTGGAAGCCCTTGATGGATACTTTCACTTTGACAATGAGTCCCTAATAACTTCCCTGAATTTTCCATTTGTTTCATACACCCTGAATGGTAATTTCAGCTTCATGATATTTCCTCTGCTTATTTATAAGAATGTCATATGAGAGGCTGCCAGAAGTCTAACTAGAGTCCCAGTAGCTGTCTGACCTACTGTGTATCTTCCATACATGCAGTTTGCTCTGCTGTCACAGAGGGAAATCAGTTGGTTTATGTGATATGTTTATAAGAAGCTCATGCTGACTGTTACTTTCAGTACCTTCCTGCCTTGTGCACAGCTTGACTGGCTGTTCCTGCAGATGCCTGAGATGTCAGCCAACTCTCTGGAATTCCACAGTTTGTCCCTTCTATGGCTGGCAGCACATGTTTTGGTGGATCAGTTGACACCCCTGTACAGTGTAAACAGCCAGGAATGGGGCTGCCTTTCCTGCCCTATGGGATCGAGTGCCTTTTACTGCCCCGCTATTGTGAAGAAGGCATGGCCAGGATCAGGGCACAGGTGAGCCCCAAGCGTTTGTTTTGGTGGTCTCCTGGTTGATCTCCAGGGCTGGTGCAGCAGTGCCTCAGGCTAGAGCGGTGCTGAGTCACCCGTGCAGAGCTGCGAGGTCTCTGAGCTACAGTTTCTCTGAAATTTACTTCCTACTTGAGTAACAGGAGCCATCAGAACAAACTACTGAAAGCAAGACATCAGAGTACATTACCAGGATTCTCAGTAAAAGTGAAAAATGGAGTCTCTGGGATCTTTCATGCTCAAGTGAAACCAGTATCAAAGCTCCATTGGTTTTGATGAAAGCAGAGTTCAGCCCAGGGTCTGTGCCATTTAAGATTTCACAGATGAAAAAGTAATGTCTCTTCTTTTACATGAGACAGGATTTCTTTCCATTCTCACAGAATAAGTTAAGAAATTACACTTGGTCTTTAGTTTCCATGCTACTATTTTGTTGCTGTTGAGGGAATGCAGCAAGAAGCAGCTTAGTATTAGTTTACATAATAATGTTTCCACACGCCTGTATTTAATTTCAAGTTGTAAATCCAAGTACCACCAGATCCTACTCTCATGCTGGTACAGGCCCTTGTGAAACAAATACGGGGAATATTTCATTTATAAATGGTGTATATAGTTCCCACCCCAGCTGCTCATGAAGAAATCTCAAAAATACTGCAACCTTCTTGCATTTTTGTTCCTGAAGGAGAATCAGATTGATGCTTCTTAGAAGATGTTTGATATTGACTGGATTATACAGCAATGCCTATATTGTTTTCACAGTAAACACTTTTTGCAGGTAGCCTTGTTTGAGATAGCAGTAAGGGAGATGTGGTTTTCCAGGAACTCAGTCCATAAAGGAAAGGCTTTTAAATAAAAAGGTGAAAGAGGGTGGATAAATATAACTTGTAACTATATAACACTTCACATACTTTAAAGTGACAAAAGCACCAGACTTTCCAGCCGAGCCTCTTCCAATTTGGCACTGGCCATGGCCGAATGGAGTTACACCAGTCTGGGCAGGCTGCTCTTGAGAAGACCTTACTGCTGCCCACCTACAGACACCCTGCTTAGCAGACGTCAGCTTCAGGGCTGTAGTCAACGGTTTTAAAGACTAGAAAGTACTAAGATTTTCTTTGTTCTACATCCTGAAGCGTGGTGAGACTCCCTTGGCTGTTTGCTGGGCTTTTTCCTCACTTTTTTTTGCATGTGGTTTCACTGCCAGTAAAAGGTTGGTGCAAAACTTGGAGCACTCTCAGTTTTCTGGTTGCCATTACACTGCTCACTGAGAAATATATTTATTATTGCTGTTGTAGTCTCTTTTAAAGTGATTGAGACACCTTCTTCAATCTGATCCCCTTGTTTTCTCTTGTTTGCTCTGTTATTTGTAATCAACATGCACGAACGAACATCACATAGATTCTTCCATTACTGTAGTGGGCATCTGCTCTCCAAGGCTGAGGAGGACTGGCAAATACTGAGTTCACTATCTTCATTTTCCATCTGAATGAAAATGTCTTTCAATATCCCAGGCAGCAGACAAAGCCTCACAGTTACTCTTAAACCCTATTTTATTTGAAAGCAACAGGACACTGATACAAAGGTGACCTACAGCAAAGGCAGCATTGTGGTAGCTGAAATGATTCAGCATAAAAAACCAGTAACCTCAAATGAAGTATCAAGATACAGACTTTTATATCCACAGGTCACCATGCATAAGTGGTCTTGTTTTCAAGACAATGAGCATTAAAAGTTCTTCAGTGCAACTATGGAGAATGTATTTTCCTTGTCCGTAGATACTTTTGAGAAGGTAAAACTTTTTTATTTTGGGTGTGTTAAAATGCTTTAGAAAGTGTAAATACATCAACAAATGAAGACAAATAGTCAAAAGAACATTTTAAAAGTCAGTAAACATCATTTGGAAACCTCAATATTTTTGCAAGTTTCAAACATTTCTATTGTGGTGTTGATTTCAATCCTTTTTACTATAATTATCTTTCAAGAAAACAAAAGTAAATCTAAAGAACAAGACTTACTAATTTAAAAAATATATAAATTGGGGATTGAGCATCTCTAAGCTTCCTTAAAAGAAATCCAAAGAAATTAAACACAGTTGTCCTGTTCCACAAAATGTTTCCAATTTGCTGACCTGGCATTTAATTCCCAAAGATTTAGCTGAAATGTTGCTGACCATTTTTCATGACTCCATTGGCTGCCACTGAGTACTTGGAACATTTTAAAATCTGGCCACATATTTTGTGGCCATTTCACAAGATTCCCAAACTTAAGATGAATACTTTAAATGCTGCCCAAAGCATTTAGCCATGTACTTCACTTATACACTCTCACTCTTCCCTATGAATACAAATTTTCTCTGTACGTGAAGGTAACAAACATGAATAGGGAATTTACTGTTGAAAAGGAACGCATTAGTGCAGAGCAGTGACAGAACTGAAGACCCCAGTGTGGTGTCTATGAGTCTGCTGCCTTTTCCCAAAATGAGAGTAGGATTATCTTGCTGTCTGACTTCTGGATTTCTTCTGATTCTTATAAGCACATTATCCACTTCTCAGATCTGGGAGAAAAATTCTTTAAAAGGAGCAAAACTAGAGCTTCAAACCCTTTAGAGTGAAGATTCTTCTCCCTGCAGCAGTTAATATGAGGAAAATCAGACTACTCTGCTGAAAATTCCCAAGTCACAGGGGCAGTCCTAAATGAAACATCTTATCTTACACCTGAACTTGTATAGCCACCAGTTCCTGGGCAGCAAGAAGTCTATCTTAAAGACACATTTCACACTTCCTAGGATGAGGTTATCCATGTGCTTCAGTGTGCTCCTCAGTAGATATTGCAAAGGGAGGTCAGTAGAGGTGGCCTGGGCCCAATAGGAGCCTTTGTGGTGTGAGTCCCAATGGCTTGTTTCTTCAGTGTGGTTTGTCTTCCCCAACTTTAGCTGTGTCAGATTTGGGCATCTGCTCTCAGTAGCTCAGTCTCCTGCTGCAGTCAGTGAAGAGATGGAAGTGCTGCAGAAGGTGATGCCTGCACTGGGGCATGTGACCGAGATGAAATTTTAAATTACATTTAACAGTAGAAACCCACAGCTCCTTAAGTGCATCGGAGTGCCACTTATGAAACAGCACTGCTGTCTCCTACCACCGCAGTGAGGGACATCTCAAGACATTCCCTGGTGTTAAGAGCATCCCCAGCGAAGAGTCAGCTTGTCCACATGGACCAAACTCCAGGTAAGGCTTACCTGGACTCATACAGGAAGCCTGTGGCAGAAAAGGCCTGCACTCCAGTTCTTTACTAACAAACTATCTTTCTTATGCTCAAGATAATGTGCCTTTACTGTAAAGAAAGAAATGTCCCTAATTTGTGGTTATTTACAGCACTGTAAATCAGGCACATGCCACGAAGTACCAATAAAAATTGTTTAAAATCAGCCTTAAATAGCTAAACTCTCAAAAGCAGCTCATAAAATGAGACTTGGCAGTTCTTAGGTAGTTATGGTTAAATTGACAGTCCTTTTGGGAGTTAAGATAGCCAAAAGCAGTAGTAGTCAGGAGTGAAGTGATAGATGGTGAGCTTGTTGGTTGAAGAGCCTCTATTGCACACTCCTGAGGCTTCATATGTTCCTTGGCCCTGGACTGTGACAAGGGAGATACCAAACTTTTTCATTGAACACCAGCTTGTTGAATCATACATCGTTTGCCTACATGACCCTAGAAACTGCAAAGCCAGAAGAATGGGCTTTGGAGTGAAGGATGCCATTGCTGTCTGCATGGAACAGGAGAGTTTTCAGGCAGGAGGAAAGATAAAACCACAATTAAGTCCAAAGCAGGCTGAAAGGAAAGTTAAAGAAATCTGGAGAAAGGACCAATACCATGAACAAAAAAAGCTCATCCATAAAGAAACCAGATCTCAGCTCCTTTTAAAAAGTCAGGTGCACAAGTTATATTAGCCTTGTGCCAGGTCTAACTTCCGCTGCCAATAACCACTTCCACTGCCAATAACCCAAGCTGACATAACAGCAACATTAAGGAGGTTTGGGATTTTTTTTTTTTCTGTTGCATTAGGCATTCATGTCTCTTTTCCACTTCTTTTTTTTTTTTTTTTTTTTTGCTTCATTTTTTCCCCCCTCAAGGTACTTGTATTTTAGCCAACTGCCTCCATTCTTGTTAAACAAGAGGAGTTTCAAGATGGGGCCCAAACCAAAACACTGGCTCAGCAACCCAGCACTGTGAAAACTGTGGGTTTGAGTCTCAATTCTGCTGCTAATGAGAATCAAGCACACCCGGGCACTTACAAATCAGCTCATAAAACATGAACTGGCATCAAGGCTGGGTTCCTGTAGCCTCCCTTGCAGTGTGTCAGTGCAGTGCTCTCAGGCAATTCAGCCCTTTGAATCATGTTGCACCTTTCTTTCCTGCCCTACCTAGCTAGGCTGGGCAGGGATGTCACCAGAGCAGCTTCCAACTACCAACATCCTCCTAAAAACATCAGCTCAGACACACAGAGTTGTATTATTGTCCACTTTGAAATAATGCACCAAAGCACAAAGAAAATTGTGGACATCATTGTGAAAAAGACATAAAATAATCAATGACCCCAAAGTTGCACAGATATATTCACACCATACTAAGTCCAGTTCATGCTCTTTGGGAGACCTTGGCATAGCAGCTCAGGCCTCATGCCAGACTTGGTTACCCAAGTTTCTGTCCAGCTGGCCCAGAGTAGGCATGCAAATGCCTGCACTTGGCCATGGAAGCATGACTTGGCCCTCAGACCTTCAGAAGTGTTTCGATTTGTTAGGTTAGGAGCCTGAAACCCTTTGAAGTTCTTCCTAATTCTCCAAGAGTCTCACAGATCATTCACAGTAGCACAGGAATGAGAATGGGGGCTGTCATGCTTAAAGCTGTCACTGTGACCACTGAACTGGTGCCAACTGACTTCAGAGCTGGTAGTAGAACACTGGAGGATCTGGTATTCTCAGTCTGTGCCAAGTCCAGGCTCTATTTTCTGCCAGGTACCAGGTTCAGGTTTAAGAATGTGTGGCCACACCAAGGACTGAATGGTAGCACACTTGGGTTGACAGTTTCATAGCAGAACATGGGTTTCACAGCAAGAAAAGTTCTTTTGTGTGAGAAAATCATTGAATTTGGCAAGAAACATGGGGGAGTCTAGAAAGTTTTTTTTTAAATATATTAATGGTAATAGGCAGTGCAAAAACAACTTTGGCCCATTATAGGATGAAGATGTTCACCTCACAAACAGGGAGGGACATGGACACAGCAGAGGTGTTTAATCCATTCTCTGCCTCTATCTTCAACATGATGATGGACCAAGGGGGGCTCAGTGCCCTGAGCTGGAGGACCCTGATTGCGAGAATGATCAGTTTCCATTCAACCCTGAAACTGAGCAGGATTTGCTTCCCCAGCTGTATCCCTACAAATCTATGGGATCTGATGGGAATCATTCAAGAATCCTCAAAGAGCTGGCTGGTGTCATTGCAAAACCTCTCTTGATGATTTTTGAGCAGTCCTGGGAATCTGGAGAAGTCCCAGCTGGTTGGAAACTGGCGAACATTGTCCTAGTTCTCAAGAAGAGCAAGAAGGAGGACCCCAGAAATTACAGGCCTGTCAGTCTCACTTTGATGCCTGATAAAGTTATGGAAATTATTCTGGAAGGTATTGAAAAACATCTGAAAGACAACACAGTTGTGGTCACAGTGTGAAGTCTGACAGAGTTCAAGAAATGTTTAGACCATGCTTTTGCGCACATGGGGTGATTGTTGGGATGGGTGCTGTGCAGGGATGGGATCTGGACTCCATCCTTGTGGGTCCTTTCCAACTTAGCTTATTCCATGATTCTGTGATCCTGTGAAAGTCAAACATGACAGAAACAGCTGCACCCTTCTCTTTGCCACACAGCAAGAGGACATCTGAGGCAATGCCAGGAGCAGTGGCAAGCTTTGCTGTTCTGTTTTTCTCTCCTGGCAGTACTGGGATCATGGCTCTGCCAAGGCTGTTTCAAGGTCCTCAGTGTTCTTCTGAATGCAGAAATTATGAATAAGACTTGTATAGCCCTGGTGCAGCTCAGTTTATAGAAGTTTTTCTGCAGCTTTGGAAAGCTGGATTACTAAACACATTTACTCTCATCTTCAACCCCACACAGGGGATTCACCAGCAGATAAAGCCATCCTCTCCAGCCCCTAGAGGCCATGTGAGGAATATGGCCCAGGACTTCTGCAAGGCTGAAAGATATAGAGGCATGATGGAACCTGAAAGCCTCTGGAAAGATTCCTGAAGGAGGTTCGGAGCTTGGTGGCTGCCGTCCCACTACTTGGCAGTGCTTTAGGAGGCAGGGTGAATTGGGCCCCACTGGCATGCTCCCTGACTGGCCCTGAGTGATTCCTCATGCCAGTCATCTCTCATTCATTACTCACTGTGGTGAATCAGGGCGAGAAGGCAGTTCTCTCGCATTTCAGAGCATCCTCCAGGGCAGTTTCACCAAGGCCTTTCCCTGGTGCAGGGCCCCTTTCGACTAATGCAGAACAATTCCACTGTCTCCTATAGCTGGGGATGACACACAGGGTAAAAAAGGATTTTCTGAGCATTAAAAGTACAACAAATTCCATAAGCTTATGATTATTTTTATAATCAAAGCTGCTTCCTGTAATAGCATCCCACATTTGGTGCTGTTGATCTCCACTGATGGATAATTTAGGTAGATAAAACCATAATTCATCAAAGCCTGGGAACATAATGAATATCTATCTGAGTAAAGAAATGATGAAGAAAAGGGTTTAAGTCTGCTAGCCTTTCCCACAGCCAAAGCTAAATCCATTCTTCCCTTCACAGTACAGGTGATATAAACTTCCTCCCCTATCTTCTCCTTCTAGCTCATAGTAGAGTGGCTATTTCACACACCTGTGTGTGGGTATCCAAGTCTAGCTGCCATCCTTTGCCAAACTCCAAGTTAAAACTTAAGCCACCAAATTATCAAACAGCCTCAAAATGGTCTATGTGTTGTCCTGGGACTTGCTCTCAGTCTCCGTGGTGGAATGTTTTACCTGACATACATATTTGTGCATTAGGTCACCAGTGGAGGATATGAGGCTACAAACTGAGAACTATAGCTCAGTGGTTGCAGCAGTTGTTTAGCAGGTGTTAGAAGAGGAGTCTGCAATCCTGAGCTCAGGACATATTCTAATTACTGAATTGAAAATTGGAGCTCCCCTTACTCAGTGGTATATAAGAGTTTGGAGTGCTCAGCTCTGGCAAATGATGTGGCAGAGTAGGTGGGAGCAGACTGAGTTGGTGTCTTCATGTCTGACTTGGGTACAAAGTAGGTGCCAAGTAGCTCAGCATCATTAAGATGTGGGTGATTTTACACATTCCCAACAGCAAAAGTTAGGCTGTACATATTCCCTCAGGAAATCAGGTATCAGGTCTCCAGAGAATCTTCAGATCTCCACTGACATGTTGGATGGCCAGAGGTGTTGCAGGAGTACACGTTTATCACAGATCAGCAGGACATAAAACCTGAAAGTGCTGATTGCCCACCAAATCTTAACTGTCACTCCTCCCATACAAGTGGAGAAGCTCTGTTAAGACACAAAAGTTAAGAGGTCACTTGCACTGGTCTCTCTACCATGAGGATTGAGCCTCTGGGTGGGCTGACTGAATCTGCTTCTCCACCAGGGTTTCAGAGCCGAAGATCCACATAGGGTAATGTAGGCAAATGTAGCCTATGCTCCCAAAAAACCCTAAATGACCAAAGTCTTTCCCAACTGATGGACCTTCTCCAGTGACTCAGGTCAGTGAGTAGCTGTGGCTTCCCCCTGCACTCCTCCAGTGTGGAGGATTTACTAGCATCATGCCATGTTGTCATTAGCAGTCATTACTCAAACCTAGCCACAATCATTTTCATTGGGGATGAGCTAAACTACTTTACACAACTACATACCACAAGGTGTATTGATCTGACTAACTTTTCTGTTCTGGCCTTGCCTATCAAGTGCTTATGTCCCAGTACAGGGAAACCCTGACTATTACAGGAAAAAACAGAAATGCAAATGCCTAAGGACAGATAAATGAATATTTAATTCAAACCAGCAAGATGTTGTTTGCAGTTATTTATTTTACTAAAATGGTTACATATGTTGAAACAAAGAAGAGCAATAGTAATAATGTTTGTTTTTCCAATATCATAAATAATTACTGAGTTTTCATTAGCTGTTGGCTCAGCACTGATCATGACTTTCGTTATTTAAAAAAGACACACACATAATTCATCAGAATTTGTGTTTTCAGGAAACTCTAAAGCAGCAGTAGAAAAAAAAATAAATTAAAGGAAACAGTAACAAGAAATTAGGCCAAGTATTTCTTAAATTTAAAACCCACTTGGATGTGTTTTACAGATTATTCTTGTGCTTTGATCATTGGAAAAGAGAACCATTAACAAGTTGTTTATACAATAGCTTGCCTTCTCCGGTTTTACTTTAGAGGAGTCCCCAAAAGTACCCTTTTTACATGACAAATTTTGGTGTTTATACAGACAAAAACACTGAATATTCCTAACAGAAGAGTTTGTCAAAACCATGATTTTATTGTCACAAAATATTTAATACCAGAATAACTTATAATAGTATGAACAAAAGTGAAGTATTAACTCTCTGCTATTAGTTATAAACTCACATTATTATGCCAAAATCCAGTAAAGTATTAAAAATTAATGTCATGGAATCTTAGACATATAATGATGCAAGTCAGTAAAACATACTTCAACTGTTCATACAGTCACAACATACATTTCTTGCTTGGCACTTTAAGTCAATGCAAATCAGCAATTTAGAAAACAAAGTAAAAATATATATGTACAAAATATTTTCATATCAAATAATTTTCATTGTACACTAAATAAAACCAACAACGTTATGTTACATCAAGAAGTTTCCTAAGAAGTCACACCAAGGCTGATATTTGCAATGTGTCTTGACTATTTTAGTGCAACTGAAACAGCCTCTATTTGCAAGTTAGTTACATCATTAGCATAGTCCTGCTTCCATGGATGTGGGAGTTCTGCCATTAAATTCAGCAGGAGCAGAACTAAAGTCTTGTCTTGTTCATTGATGGCTCACCATAAAGAGAAGCAAGGAAAGGGATAAGTAGGAAAAAAACCTGACAGGATACCCACAGGAAAAAAAATTCCAAATCCTAGCAACAATCAGCTCTTTTCCAGTTTTCTATAACGGATTCTGTGTAAATTGGTTTAGGCTTTGCCACTGTTTATTCAAGCACTGTAAACCTCATTAGACTGTTGTTATATGACTTAAGAATTACTTGTACACCTCCAGACAAAAATTAAAAATAAACTTGGTTTTATGATAGTTCTTACACTCAATAGCAGTCAATTTTAGAGACATGACATTTAAAACATGGTTTAGTATCTTCTTAAAACCTTCCTGCCTTAAATGCTGAGATTTTTCAATGTTTCAGTTCCTTTTAGGATTCTTGTTTGGGCTTTGATAGTTCATATTATAGGCTTTTCTTACTGAAATGTGAAATGTCAATCAACTGTCCTCATTTATGCAGTACATACAAAATAAAAAATGTTTAAACCACATTAAAGTAATAAGTTCCACCATGGAAACATTTCTGAATGGCACTATGATTTTAGTTTTGTACAGGAAGAAACCAATTTTACTTCTATCAAAACTTCAGTAAGTCACTAGTAAAGCTTTAAAATTACAGAAATTCAACTTGAATTTACAACTAGTCTGACTAAAACCTTCTCAACTAGAAATCTTTAATGAGCAACACAGCTGAGAGCATAGGTATAAGTTCAAAATAATCTGAACAATTAACTTATTTCCTAAATTTGTGTGTTCTAGAGTATTGCACTTTTCAAAGGAATGATTTTGGTATTTTAATATACTGCATATACAGGTAAGAAACATGCATAACAACCCTATCGTCACTTTGACAAAAAGTACTGTACAATTTTTATAACACTGTTGATTAAAAAAAAAAAAAAAGAGAGTGAGAATGATGTAACAATTTCATTAAGACTCGTCAATTTTTACAAGTCAAATAAGCACAACTCTCCAGGGCCTTCAGCAGTAATGTGTTTAGCCCTCGGCTGCTTAAGCCCACTTGGAATAATATACAAAGTTTAAGCATTATGGCATTGTCATTTTGAGGCATAACACTGTTGTACTATGCCCACGTTATAGCTTATTTTTTCAAAGCAAGGCACTTACTGTAATAGCAATGCAAACATCTTATGCGCACTTTGATTAACATAAAATAAGTTAATATTTTGATAAAAACAGGGGTTTTATAATTTACATGCCTTTTATAGAAGCAGTTGAACATTTCATTTAATACAACGAAAACATCTGAGTCAGAAGGGACCTTAATATTTTTAACTGACCATTCTGTAAAAGGGGACCTATTTTCCACATTTTCCTCCTGTCTGTGAATCTGATTTTGCTGAAAACCAATCCTGTGAGGAAAACATCTGCTTGACGTGAAAAAAGAAAGAGGACCCATCCCTTAAAACTGCTGAACTAATGGCACTTTAACAGTCTTTACTTCTGATATATGTGATGATTTCTGAATGATGCAGCTGGTAGTTCCCTGCAGTTTATCCTTCCCCTGGGCAAGGTTCGTTAGGGCCATAGCTGCGTTGATCTCCTTCCAGTACGTCTCATCTTTGCTGGGTCCCTTTCTGTTAGCTGCACTAGAGTCAAGCAATAACAAACATTTACACACACATCTGACACAGCCACATGGTATCAGGAAAACTGCAATAACAACAATAGTTTTAGAAAACTGTGAAGTCCCTTACTCACCTTTCACACTTATTTGGTCCATTCTCCAGATTTTCTGAAAACAGGAAAAAAAAAGAGTCTATTTTATTTTAATAGTTTTAAAAATAAGCATGTTCAGGGAATAGGCATATTGAAAAAGAACCCAAGATTCATTTCAAAATTGATACCAGATCTAAAATAAAATCTTTGTTTTGACACACATAAAGGACCAGCTTCATGCATACATCTTCCTGGAGAAAGCTACACTGAAGGGGTAGCTGTTCTTGAAGGTTCACCTACATTTTGCAGGGTAATAGAGGAGTTCTTCAAAACATATTTATGTTTTGAATACCAAGGACATAAGGAATTGCAAAATCTAAAAATAAAAATCAGCTTCATTGCCTTTCAGTGAATGCCCTCTAGTATGCACTAAAAATAGGACTCTCAGCCCTGCACATACGATGTGTGTTGGTTTTAAGGCACCCCTTGCTCAGGCAGTGCCTCAGTCACAGAGGCAGCTGAGAGGGACACAAGGAACAAGCACACCTGGTTAACAGCCCTCAGAGATGAAACTGCATCACAGGCATAAACTACACCACCTCATCAAGAGTCACATTTGTTCATTCACTAAGTCCTCACATCCCAGAGAAGCCAGAAATATTTACCAGGCAGAAATGTATATGCTTTATTCAGTGCATTTGCTATCCTGACACAGAAAAACATTATAGAGGAGCAAGAAGCTGAGGCCCAACTTCAATACCTATAGAAAACAAGTCAAACCAAAGAAAGGGATACAGCATGAGCACTAAAGGCTACAAGACCCAAAACCCCTCTAAACACAACATAAATCTCATAAAGTGATGTACATCTTTGCGAGGCCAGATTCCCAAATACAAATCAAACTTAATGCTAGATTTCCATCAGCTTCTTAATTAAAAGTTGATCTTGTCTTTAAACAGACTTTCCAGTGGAATAACCCTTGGCAGCCTTCCCCTTAGGACCAGCCTTGTCCACCACAGCCAGCAGCCCATTGTCTCCTACAACCAGTGATTCAGCTCAGCTGCTACTGCCCAGTACTTGGAGGTGACTGGAGACCACAGTCCCTCTAAAGAACTGCAGGGAGACCAGCTACAATTTCAGAGATCACCTATTTGCCAGACTGTTTGATCTAGCAGGCCTACATCCCTTTGCAAAATAGTTTTATAAATAAATGTTCAGAGGTGACCAAGATTTAAGTTTTGTTCCAAAAGTGCACAGCTTAAATCAATATCTCTTAAGATCTCCTGGAGCAATGCTTGAATGGGATTCAAGAGGGGGAAGACCAGCCTATATAGAAGACAAGGAACCAAGGGAAAAAAACCCCATTTGATCCAGAAAGAGCTACTGGGTGACATGAATAGTCTCCTTCTTCACACTGCACTTGGCTATGGAGAATTCTTCAGCCCTGCTTCATTTTTTTTAAATTAGAGACAGTTTTCAAGACAAGGTTTAGGACTGAATAGGTCAGTAGGTATAGAAATGAAAATGGCAAGTAATAGAGAACATCATTGCCAGAGCAAACCTAGATATAAATACACCTCTCTCAAGCATTTGTCAGTTTCTTTTGCTGTTGGAAAATATTTCCTCCGAACAAAAAAATTGCTTATACAAACTTCTGAGGGAAGTAGGTGTGAATGGTGACACACATTCCAATTCCAGCGTTTATTTGAAGGAGTATTTGCAAATATTTTTTACTGGTGTTTAGCCAGGTCTAAAAGAAAGCATCTTGCCCATGGTATATAAAAGCAGTAGCAAAACTAAAAAATGAAATCCAGGAGGAAAGAGCTGCCCATTCTTTAACTCTGCTGAAGATTTTTCCTGAATCACACATATGTTCTTATTCTGTTTGGATTTTATGGTTTTTTCAAACAAACAATTTATGTCAAAAAACTCAAAACTGGGTTAAAATAAAACCATCACTGATAATTTGCAAAGCGCTGGCTAATAAGTGCTCTCAAAGCGTGTTAGTACAATGAAGTCTGAAAATCCATCATTTCAAAGAACAGACCCCCTTTTTCTTGCCAAAAAATCTTTTTCTGCTATACCAAACCTCTGACAGCATATACCAGTATGCACTACCACAGCATCCAAGCAGTTCCCTTGTGTCTGAATAGCCCTTAGCAAAGGAAATAAGTATTACCATATTTCTTTTTGGTTGGGGATAACCACAGTGAGAGAGACAAAGACCTTTCCTCATTCTCTCCTTGACATCTTGCCAGTCAAATCAATTTGATGTGACTCAAAGCAAAAGCTGGGTTCACCTCACATGCCATGAAACAGCCATCTGAGTCATATCCTTGTATCTTTACTTGTCCAGACTCCATTCATAAACAACAGAGATGTCCTCCAAGAAGTGGATTCAGCCATTCTATTTAACACTACAGGCCAATGTCCCTGAGTCCTGCTGCAAAGGCAAATCTCTGAGTCCTATTCTGTGGCCCCTTCCTCACACTTTTGTCCTTTGGACAGCATTATCATCCATGTGGATATGCAGAGAGCTGGATGAGGGGAGGATCATCTCTCTCCTTTGGCTATTCAGTATATCAATCATTCAAATCTATTTTTATATAGAGACATTAGTACACTGCTAGTGTAACTGCAACCTTAATGGCTTAGCTCAGCCTGGAAGAAACGCAGGCTGGTCATGTCTGGCTCTTCACTGACCAGAGAAAGAACATAAATGACAAAAATGTTATCAAATGTATTAAAAAAACCTGAAAAATGGTGAGTCTTACCCAATATTTTGCTTTTTCTTCGTCTTTTGTAATCTACCTGCTCTGCCTCCAACTACTTATTAAAGATTTTGATAATTGAATCTTTTGATATTTGAGCTATCTGCACAAGAATTTCAAAGTATATTTCAACAGTAAAAGCAACATTTTGGTGAGATTGCTCCATGAAAATAATCAAAGAACTGCATTCTCAAAATGGAAAGTGTTCATTTTCTTGACCATCACACAACATGTTCCTAGATTTCATCTCTGAGGCAACAGGAGAATGGTACTGGGACTGGGTAACCTCCCTGGAAATGGTGATGAAAGGAATGGAAAAGTGATGGACCATCCTGAATCTCACCAAGTAGTCTCAGCTGAGGACTCACCCCAGAGCAAGTGCTGGTGGGCACTCCACCCATGACCCTCTTTCTACCACATGAGAAGCAGCACTTTACCCACCTCGAGATACCAAGGTTGCACCAGAGCTGTTCTCTCCAAGCACTGTGGTTACCTTTAGTCTCACATGCCTTTGGTGGCAGCACCTCTGGTCTCTTCCTAACGAGTGTGGCTCTCTTACTAATCATATCAAGGCAAGCTGTCACACAATTGTCACACATTTAAACCTCTACAGACTTGTCAAGCTTAGATCAGTGTGTAAAGTGACTCCTGGAAAAAGCCAGCACTGAGGAATTATTGTACTCCACACTGTTCCCAAGACTCATTTGGCAGGTAAAAAAATTATGTTTACCCTACTACATACAGGCATAAATACATCTCAGCAGTATACAACTGTCCAGCACAAATAATTTTCCTAAACAAACAGCACTAGTTTCAATAGCATATTTAGCATAATTGAAACCAGCAGGAGTTGCTGCTGAAAGTATTTTGTAGTGTCTCAGAAAGGATTATGCTTCTTGTCAAAGGATGGTGGTAGGCTTTCAACATACATTGAGATCCTATAATAAATCTATTTAATATTAAGCATCACAAATACCTTTTTGCTACGGGTTTGGAAATCACTTAAAACAGTGGTCATTTGCTCTGCAGCCACAAAGTTTTAAACACACTGAAAATGGAAACTCAATCATTTAAAATTAGGGGTTGTCACTTATGCCTCACTTTCTGGTGCTTCATTCTGCTCCCAGTTGTAAGCATCCAGAGAATCAGCTTTTGCCTAGCCAAGAATGTCTCATTCTGCTCTCAACATCCGCCCAAAGAAACCAGCAAGTCAGGATATTTGTTTCCTCTTGTTTATAATAGGAAGTAACTATAAATCACCTGCCAATGGAATTCTGTATACCTTTCCATTAGTATGAGTTTTCAGTATACAGTTTACTGTAGGGCATAGTGCCAAGAGTGTAGACAACAGACAATACCAGCTTTGTGATACAGCATGGTATTTTTCAGGACTCACATCATTATTAATAATATACATGGCATCTTTCTTTTCACCATGAAATTTCTTCATAAATATTAACTGGCTGATCCTGACATCTCTCTTGAAAGGTAGACTGCTGTCCCATTTTAGCAGAGATGGAAATGAGTCTCAGAAGTCCAAAGTCAAAGTACTGCCTAGGCAAAAATTTTACTATTTCAAAAGTATTTAAGAACAGAATTTTCCAGGATTTCTTTTATATTTAAAATGTTTTCCTTTGTTCTTCTGCTATCAGAAAGGAGCAGCCATAGAAAATGAAGCTCAGCATTCTTGCAGGCAAAACATCCCTAAACTGCACAATAGCATCACACAACTCCATTTTACTATGCACAAAGGCTCTGTGGCAACACAGGGCTGCAGCACGTTCAAGCATTCCAGAACAACTCAGACACTTACTGTTTCCTGCATCCAGACTAATAATTTTTGTATACTTGGACGACTTCAGGGGTGTGCTAAATAGTGTTAGTTACAGTTACATTTTATCATTTGCATCTGAGAATTCTAACCTAAGAATATCACATGTGTGTGCAGTGATGAACTACACCTAAGGCCCTGCTGGGAACAGTGAAGGCAAGACTGACCCTCAGGTAGCACCAAGCAGCCTCCACGTGACTCCTCCACTCACTGTGGGATCCAGCTCAAGCCCAGCCACAACAACTGGCTTCAACCCTGCTTTGTGTTATCAGGTAACACTGACAAAGCAAAAATGGCTTGAAACCAACAGGGGAAAGAATGTGTGAATGAGTGAATGAGACAGAGAGGGAAGGGTATAGAACATTATGTAGTGGGGAAAAAATGGACATAGAAGTCAAGACACAGTAGGTCAGTCTCACATGACAGTCATATTTTTTGAAGCTACTTAAACATGTACAGATTCCTGATGAATTACACATCTATTCTAGCTTAAAATAGAGGGGAAAAAAAAGAACTGCTGGCCTCAAATGATGAACACTGTAAAACATTTGTTGGTTCAATAAAAGGTCCTGTATAACTTATCTTCATTTTAAAATTGGCAACATTATTCGGTTGTTTCTCTCACTGCCTGTCCTGAACTTTCTTTTGTTGGTTTTGGAGACTCTGGCTTAACATGTGTTGACCAGCATTTTCAAAACAAGCAAGAAGAGGAAAAAAAAGGAGAAACAGGAAATAAACTTGGGCAGCTGAAAGAAAAATGAACATTACATGTGTGAGTAAACTAGTCGGGAGATGACGTATTTCTGTAGGTCACATACTCACACACACCTTGACTCCAGTATTTTCCAAACCATAATTCCAGGGTGCATAAGACTTTCAGATCTCTGTTTCTCCAAGAACAAAGTTACGTTAATTTGAATTAATACTCCTGTGCTCTTCTGCATTGACACATCTCCCTTACCCCTGAAGAATCCCAAAGTAAACCAACCACGAATCACACAACACCACGAATATTCGCCCACATCTGGGGAGGGAACGTGGCTTAGCACAGGCTGCTCAGCAATGCAAGGGAGGGGGAATTGTAGCCCAAAGCAGCGAGCCAGGGCTTTTGCTCTTATAAAAAATGTCAATTAACCTTGGTGCAAAAACTGCAGCATCTTTGGAAAAATAAGGAAACCTCAGCTTCTCTAGCTTGAATTGGAGGAAGAAGGAGCTGGCCATCCCATATTTACACTTGCAGTCTCCCGTTTTGAGCCTTATGTAAACAGACAAATGAGTTTGTAAACATGGATAACTGCTCAGCCAGCGACCCACACTACCACAGGCTTTCCACACACAGACAGGACTCATCCCACCCAGCGCTGAAACTCCTCAAACCTTTTTCCTTTTGCACCATCCTCCCAGTTTCCTCAGGGACAGCAAACCTATTAGGGATGAATTATGGACAAGTGCAGACAGGAAAGCTCATGCTGGAAGAGACTCCAAACCACAGAGTCTACTACAGAAATATTCCCCAAACACACTCTGGTGGCTGATCCCCTGCAGACCCCAGGCCACCTCCACATGGGATCTCTTCAGTGTTGTCCCTTGTGAGTCCACTCCTACCCCAAAGCAGATCCTGGGCTGGGAAGGTCTGTGTGAAACCATCAGGCTGAGGCTGGCAGCACTCATGCAGCAGAACCTTTTGCTGGAGGAATGAAAGGCCCTGTTGGAGTTTCAGGTGACCTGTGACTGCCGACACAGCATGGCAGTGCAACCTGGGAGAGCTCATGATACCGATCACAGCTGGTCCCATCTCAGGGGTGTACTGGATTTCTACTGACAAAGATTTATTACCATGTCCTTTAGTTGGGTGGGAGGAGGAAAGCTGTCAGAAACTTGCAGGAATGAGCTCTGGGCGCAGGCTCTAGAGAAAGCTCCTTTTCAGCAAAGCTTTATTTTACCACTGCTCTCTTTCCTCCAGGAGGAGGCTACAGAGCAGCTTGTAATGCAGTCACCCCCACAACCCTGTTACCTCACTCCTTTGGCTTCACAGGGACACCAAGTATAACAACTGACCTGTCATCAGCTGTTACGTCCTTTCAGATGAACAAACTACATAATGACAATTTATGTTCAAGTGACTGCTAGAGTGAATATTTTTCCCTGTTCACCCAGTGGGTTTTTTCCCAGGAGCAGCTATAGCCCTGGTCTGACATCTTCTATTAAGACCCATGTGGTGGGTCTTGCCAACGTTAGAAACATCCCTTTTCCATCATGCCCTAGACCAAACCTTTTTTGTGAAAATATTTCATTGCAATTTGTTTCTTACATCAAACTTCACATAACAAGTTTTAACTGTGAAGGACTGCTAGCACTCAAGTCTTTTTCCTGAATACCTGAGCATCCAAAGACTTCTTTATGTTGTGCAGCCTGGAGCCTGCTGCAGTGGGAGTAAGCATCTAATTACATTTTAATACATTGATTTTTATAAAATGAGTGTACATGCCCATGGAGACTGCGATAGCTGTATTTTATAAATCATAAAAGAGAACTGAGTTTGCAAGTCTACATTAATATTTGCATTAATAAGTGCACTGAGAGCCCCATATAACAGTAGGCATGGTACAAATGGTCTTAGAGTCTTGAACTATGCACATGAATGTAAGAATTTATGAGTTAGCAAAATAGATAAAAACCTGGTGTAAATCACTTCATTGTTCAGACTGTCACAGCTGACTCTAAATTTCCCCTGACCAGTGACAGTGTATTTTCCTTGGTGAGATTCAGGGCACTGTGTGTCTTGTTTTCTTAGCCAGACCTTTGCAGAGCCTATAATGGGAGCTGGGGCTGTGAGTGTTGAGGTGAGCTGTTAACAAACTGATGGTTATGTGTTTTTTTTTTCTTTACAAGTTTGCTGCAAGGCTGACTGAAATAATTTTTTTTCTCATTGAGTTGGCATGTTTCTCATTGAGTCGTGCAATGCTGTCAGATTCCTTGTGATAGTCTCCCACATGCATTTCACAATGCATAAAGGAACATCTGACCTAGGCTTCTTTTGTGTTTGTGTGTGTGTGTGTGAGTGATTTGGGAAGGGATTTACAACACGTGCTGTGCTGACTCATCAGATAAAGTGGTTTGCCCTTCTGTTGCAAACCGTTGGGGGTTAACATAGGAAAACCACGTTAGGCAGCAGGTATGGGGAAGGGTGAAATAAAGAGAAGAAGAACAAGGAGAAGAGGAAGAGAAAAAAGAAATAAAGGAAAGACTATGGGAGATGTTACAAAAAAAAGAAAATGACAAAATGACAAATGAAGATTCAGCAGGAAAGAGTAAGGAATATAAAGGGAGAAAAAAATATCACTATGTCAACTTTCTTTGTTTTTAATACAAAAATATCCTTCTCCCACCAAGGAAAGTTGCTGTTGTGCAGGCAGGCACGTTCAGTCTTTCACTCTGGATCTAAAGATTTTAATTGGGAGCTCTTAAAGACTAAAATAAGGCCTTAAAAATAAAAAGCTAAAGTCAAATGCAGCCAGGGTAAGCACTATTACACTCCAGCACGATTGTTTTTCATTAAAAAAGCAGGGTGAAAGGGAGGGTTTCAAAGCCATATTTCAACCCTAGGCTGACACGACAGCAGTAAAATCTGATTTTGTTATGCTACTTGGCTGTGGGTTTGGGAGCAGACCCTATATATGTGGTGTAATGTTATGATATGAATGCATGCACACAGGATATTTTCAGAAGCTTCTTGCAGAATTTAGAGAAACGTGCCACCCATTCCTGTGGCCCCACTTGCAGGAGCCAGCTCCTCTCCCGCTCCCAGGAGCCAAGCAGGCTCAGACATGGCATATGCTGAACAAAGGCAATTTAAATTACAAGGTGCTGTATTTTCAGGCAAGTGGAGGAACTTCTCAGTGAATGCCAGAACTGATTTCTGTGGTGTGTTTAGCCAGAAGCATGGAGTAAAGAATGGGTAAGTCTAGCTGAGAGACAAAATTCAGTTTCTTTCGCTAGCCTTAAGACAAAGAACTGACAAATATGGTCTCTTTAAATACAGCCTCTTCCATCCACTGCATGGGGTACTGAAATCTGCACAATACTTAGCACAGAATCATAGAATATCCTGACCTGGACCCGCAAGGATCACTGAACTCCAGCTCCTGGCCCTGCGCAGGACAGCCCCAAGAATTACACCATGAGCCTGAGAGCATTGTCCGAATGCTTCTGGAACTTCAGCAGCTGTGACTGCTTCCCTGGAGAGCCTGTTCCAGTGCCCAGCCACCATCTGGGTGAAGAACATTTTCCTAATATCCACAGAAACCACCCCTGACACATCTGCAAATACTAAACCTCAGATACCTAAGTAGTGTGCTGTGAGATCATAAGCATGCAAATTCAAGCAGCTTGTAAGAAAAGTGCAGCAGCAGGGCTCCAGCAATCAAACAGCCATAAAAATGACTGTAAGCTGCAAAGCAGCCTCATGATAATGCAGATAACTGATGCACAACAGATCTTGCAAATCCAGGGATTACATGAGAAATTTAAAGGATCATTTACATCTCCAAGGAGATACAGATATTTTCAAATATATATCTACCTGCATCTGCTTCTACATTATGTTTGCATAAAAATGGGAATGGCTAAGCAATCTGCCTTCACACTAAGTATACGATGACATACAGCAGTACAATCACACTTGGTGTTTTCTGTGGTCACCGTTTCCTGGAGGCACATGATAGAGTTGTGCCAGGGCTGAACCTGGAGCAGTTGGTGACACCTTTCCCTGCACAACCTCGGTGCCATGACAGAGCAGCTCCGAGGCTGTTGCAGGAAGGGGATACAAGAAGAGAGAAGACAGTCAGGTGGACTTAACACATTAAGTAGGTCATGTTAGTGACTGACAGTCCCTAACATGCTTGTGCTACAGGTTTGTGCGGGGCTCAAAAAGTCATTCTAACCGACCTTTTCACAAGTGCTACAGTACATTCCCTGGTCTCTAGACTCTGACTTGAGAGCCTGGGCTTTCAACTTCAGCATGACTGAGCACTCACAAGTGCAAATGAAGTTAACAAGAGTGTTCCTTTGCATGCATAAGAAGGCATGAAATCATGAGCATCCACAAGGTCTTCTGTATCTAAAATTGCTTTAAATTGTAATTGTTTGGTGCCTTACTTATCCATTTGTGAAATCCAACAGATGTCTTATGAAAACACCTTTATTAAACTTTGAAAAGGGCCAGATGGAATGTATCAAGAGGCACCGAAATCATCCTGCCCTCAGAAGGGCTCAGCTGTGTTCATGCTATGGCTTTGGTGGTACAGAACCAGCAGTGAGCACCCAATGAGGATATAAGACAGGTTTTGAGGCATCTTTCAAACTAGACCAGGTCATATATGTCAGAAAAGTATCTCTTTCCTCATCTAGCTCAAAATGTAATAGGAACTCCTTTATTCAGCATCCCGAGGAACAAATGCGACATAGAGAGAAAGCTGTAGTCACACACCTCCCTGGCCATATACAGAATAATCAGCAGAAAGAAACTGCTGAGTGAGCTGCAGAGGAAGGAGCTGCCTGTGGATTATTCTCATCTCCAGTTGCACAAAAGTCGTTTCAGTGTTTGATAGCATTATTTTTGAAGCAACCCTCCCTTTGTTTCCCTTGTGAAGCTATTGCAGTCTTCATGATCCTGCTCACCACAACTTGCACTGTTATTATTTCCATTATAGGATTTCTTCCCAAACCTAAATATTCCCAGGCACCTTTTAAACAGGCCCTCAGAGATTCTAGCAAATTGGGAGGCATATCAAGAAGGGCTGTGTTTTCAGTGTTCCTATTCATTGAGTGAGTGAGAGGCAGCGCACCAAAAGGCGGAAGGCTCTTGGAGCAGAACAGCATGCCCAGAGTTATTCAGGAAGATGTGCCTATTTGCCAAGAGCTTTTGAAGAAGCAGAAACACCTCCTTCTATACTCCAAACATCATCTTGTGTTTAAAATAGTTTGAGTTTTAATGCAATGCAATTCCAGTAACCCTGCAGGAGAATCATACTTAGAAGAGCTCAAAGCCTCTCTGGGCTATCATGGAGATTGGTGCAGTGTAATAAATCAGTCACACTGGGCTGATTTCTCAAGGAGCAGCTAAACTTTAACACGGCAGATGCTCACTAATTGAAAGTTGTAAGCACCCTTCAGAGCAGAGCCTTTGCCTAAGACAGATGAGGCTCCTGCACTCTGAAGGAGCATGTCTGGGAGGTCCTCAAACAGTAGTAGGATGGTACTTAACATTGCAAAGGCCTTGGATGTGAACAGCTTTGTGGAAGAAGATGAAATTGCTTCTCTGGCAAAATGTATGAAACGGTTTGTGATAACAGGAATGAGAGCAAGGATGAATGAACAAATATTTGCACTGAATGCCTTGTCAGACAGGGGAATTGCTACTGATATGATCTTTACTTTCAATGTTACTGCTTCTGACAGTCTTACAGACCTTGCAGATGTTTATTGGCCACTAAATCATTCTTCAAGAATGTTGGCTCTGTTCCCAAACCTGAAGAGCCTGAATGTGAAGGGGTTTGTTATTCAACACACACTGCTGCTTTTGGAGACAGTGATTTTCAAGAAACCAGCAGGGAAGCATCGTCAACTGATAACAAGACAGGGGCTAGATTCAGCTTCACTCCGAGCCTCTAAGGCAGGCTGAGTAAATGAGCCCCACGTAGCAGGGCACTGAGCATCCACGTGGCAGAGCGCAGTGCCTGAGCCGTGAGAGCAGCGCTGCCCCACAGCCATGGACCTGCACGGCAGCAAAGACTGCTGCTGAGAGACAGGCTTTACCAGCTCGCCCCGACCTCGATACACTGCCTGCTCTTCTCGGTGTAGCGCAACTGCATGAATGTTAGAGCCTGTGTAAGGCTCGCTCCGTGGTGCTGCCGAGAGCAGTTCTGCTCTGCTCTGACTGCAGGACATGCTGCATAACAACGAGGCTCATTCACAGCCTTTGCCATTCATCTCAGGAAGAGCAGCTCGCAAAGACGCAGTTGCTGAGCTGTGCGGGACCCCAAGCCACAGTATTTCAAGGCAAACAGATTTGCTTTCAGAGAGTTTTTGAACTACGGGCAATGCGCTCTGGCTGTTTCTCTGAGGGAAGAAGCCAATTTTCTGAGATCACTGCAAACAGCTTTCACCTGAAAAAGCTACACTAGCCACTGGAAGCTGTACCTAAATAGATACTGGACTAAAATAGTAGTAATAATAATTGTGGCAGTAATGATAAGTATCTTTTAAATAATGAGAGAGAAAAAGTAACCCATTCCCTTTGTACTATAAAATAATTTTGTAAAAAAATTATTAATAAAATGTCGTAATGAAATTATGAATTATTGATGCACAGCGTATTATTACCACAGGAAAAATAGACAATCCATTGGTATTGAACATATTTCTCCCCAAAAGGCATCAACACATTGATCAGTGGATGTGATCAAAGAGCAGTCAAAGCCAGTAGCCTCCTCTAAAACCTGGCTGAATTGGTGGCTATCAGCTTCCAGGATGAAAGACAACGTCATCTAAAGTAGCCCTTGTAACATTTTTCCCCCAAATAGGGTGAATACTGTTTAAAAATATCAGATTGGCACAGATATAAGGTGCTTCAAAAATATGTAAGACAGCTGCAGAAGGTGATGATGTCATATTTACTATGTATTTGTTTTACATTAGCTCATATGTGTTTTCCTGGAAGCCAGGAGATTTCTGTCAGGGAATTCTCTCCTGCAACAGTTTGCTGTATCACACTTAAAATACACATACATATTTATGGTAAAGCCATATGGTACTTATGGTTAAATCAACTGACATACTTCAAAAATATGAATTTTGATTAATTTGGAAGCTCTATAGATCAAAACCATCTCAGAAGCTTTATTAGCATTATAAATAATTGGTCTTTCCTCATGTTACCATAAATAAAAAACAAACCAAAACAAACCCTTCAGCCAACAAGGTTTGCAATGGGAAACTGAGCTATAGATATGGGAATAAAATTTTAGGAACTACCCGCATTCATAGAACACAATTCCTTACACAGATGTAGCTGGAAATCACTGTGAACTTTTTGTTCAAGGAGCAATTAACTTTATCTCAATGTAATTAATGGAATTACTTATAGAATTTTTAAGGTGTTTTCCCTGATCCACTTAGATGTTTTCCTAATGGTAAGCAGCATCTACAACAATCATATATTTGCACAGACAGCCTTGCATTCTCACCTGCCTTTTAAGAATTAAGATCCTGAATTTCCACTTCTATAGAGAAAATCAACAAAATATGAAGCCGTGGCTCCAGACATAAAGAACATTTACATTTTTTAGGAAATAACTATGGTGAAAGAAAGTGAGATCCTTTGATCCCTCCAACACAGTTCAGCTCTAGGCTTTGAGCTTTTGGACAGAGGATAAGAGGACTCTCAGCAGCCTTGCAAGCCAGGCAGCTACAACATAAACTCTTTAAGCTCTGTGAACCGTTTCATGTCTTTTAATTAACTTGCTGCTATTATTAGTAGTACTTCTGTTTCCACTTTTATAACAACAAAGGCTTTTTCTTTCATTTTGCAAGAGCTTTTTATTTTTGCCCGTGAGCCAAAGCTTTACCATGGAACAACTGCCTATACATCATAGTCTGTGAAGTTTATGAGGATCTGCAAAAGACCTGCAAAGCAGACACAGCAAATCCCATGTGTGGACAGTGCCTGAATTCCTGCCCACGTCCTTCCCCAACAATGGGCAAAAAGGCCTTGAACCACCAGCAGATGCTGTATTTGATAGCACAGATTCATCAGGGTGCACAAAACCCAGCCTAGCTGGATGGCACTGTCATTTCAGACAAACAAACTCGTAAGGTGTTGGCCAAACCAGCCCCTCTGAGCACCACAGGAGTGCCTCACCCAGCTCACAGGCAGGTCTTGGCTAATGCTGGCAGACACCATCAACCCAGCTGTGGCTCCAGGTTCAGCAAATCTTCAAAAATTCTCTCTGGATAGCACTTCCTAGGCAACTACTACCTCAGGTAGGAGCATCCTGAGAGCTGTTCAAGGCAACCTGAAGGCTGCTAACCACCCACAGCCCCATCTGAAGAGACACCCTCCCTTCCTCTCACACCTCAAACACAGCTGGCTGTGTCAAGCTGTTACAACACGAATTCTGCCCGAATGATCCTAAGCTTTGCAATTAGTACTTGCCTTGCACCCTTCAAACACCCAGAGGCCCACTTTGGGGACTTAGATGACTCCTGTCCCATTCCTTTATTTTTGTTTTTATAAGACTCATTAGCCTTTGTGGTGAAGCAGAGGTTCCAGAATACAAACCAGGACACTGACACTGTGAGTATCTGTACCCTTAGGTCTCGAGGAGGAGCTGCCCGGAAGAAACAACAAAGTGTCTAAAAACCTGGCATCAAGGATTTTTCCGTATGATTTTGGTAAATGTTAAGATACCACATTGCTCAGATAGACCTGGGAGCAACACACTAAGCTTTATTTGTGAAATCTGCATTTCAGTAGAGAGAACAAAATATAGGAATGTTCAGCCATATTCAGTGATTACAATTCTCAATCCAAATTGCTTCTCAATTGTGTGGTCTTCTTTTCTATCACATCTGTCTTTTCCCACTTCCTCCCCGTTTGCAACTGGATCCTCCTTTTTCTTTCTCTGCTGTGATAGGGGAAGAGAAAACCGAAGCAAGAAGAGTTCTTGCAAAAAACATCCAAGACTACCTGTTGGGATGGCACTGAGTTGTAAAGCCAAAGTCACACTGTAGCAACCCATCAAATATGAGGTGCTGTGCATGTTCAGCTGCTGGCATTAAACCCTTCTTCTGTAAGAATTGTGCAGAAATTGGCAATTGCTGCCCCTCAAAGAGGCAGATTGAGAAGTATGACTTGTGAACATGAAGCACAAAGTCTTTGGGAAAGTTTCCCCTGGCCATAACTCTGTGCACATGTCCTACTCCTGAGTTTGGTATGTAAGCTGGTTTCTATACAGCATTTAAAATGGAAAAAAAAATCCCTTTGAAAGAAGCGCCTTGAAACACGGATATTGGCAATGGATGACACTCACTTGCTCTAATTACTGAAAGACAAATTTTTGATCAGGACTCCTATCTGAATTCTCTCCAAAGCCTCTGAGCTCCAAATGCTGTGACCTTTAAAATCAAGGGAGCAAAATGTTCTCTGTTCTAATGACTGGTACTGTAAATGCAGAAAATCCACACGTTAAAACTAAGATTTAAATTGTACTGTTTGGCAATAAAATCAGACTTGTTTCTTTTTGGGTATCAGAGAAAAAACAGGGTCTATACAAAAAGTTTAGAAGCATACTAAGCTTTAGAAAAATGGTCAATAGTTATAAATAGGAGCCCTATGTTTTCAAGAATGATGAAAACAGTATTTAAATCTATAATGGCATCAAATCTACTGCCTAAATTCTACATTTACTTGCACAGAACATAAAAGCCCCCACATTTATGTTTCCAACAAACAATAGAAAATTTTCTCTGATTATATGATGAAGTTTCAGAAGAGTTTACAGCTCTGTCTCTAACTGTTGTTCTTGTTCTCATAGATACATGCAAGAAACACTTCTGTACAAAACATCTCTACTTTCCAAGTAGCAGAAAGGATGCCCTCCTTTGGACAAATACACACTTTTCATTCATTTGGACAAAAAATATTAAAATTAAAGAGAACAAATTTTCAATCAACACTTGTTAATTTGAAACACTAAAAATTCTCCCTTATTGAAAGCAGATTGCTCTGAAAAAACATTCATTTTCAAGGTCATAACAGTGCTGGCAGAACTCAAAAAATTGTAGTCCAACTTTCTTGTGTTCAGCTGTGTTTACTTAGTCTCAATTTGACAAAAGTCTGCCTCTGATTATACATAGCAGTCATCTGCCCACAGATAAATAGATATTACACAAATGCTTGGAGGGAATGACATTTGGCTACCATTATTTTTGGAATAATTTACCCTGCATCCTGAACTTAAAACACCAAAATGATTCATAATGGTTTCTGGACCCAAGTATTTCCATTTAATAAATAAATTTACCTCTATGACCTTTATGGACTTTATATTGTACATGTTACTGGATTAAAAAAAAAAAAAAAAAAGGAAAAAAGGGCAATTTATTGTTATATATTCTGTATGCTTAGGAAAGATAGATTTACCCAGAATTCAGACCCAAGTCAGTGGCAAACGTGGTGCACTCACTGCTGCAGCTCAGAGCCAGCATGTGCAGAGCAGAGGGCTCAGGGTGCTGCTGGAGAGGGGGCTCTAGCTCAGCTCTACAAGACATCCCACCCCATAACCACCTGCAAGCACAGGGGCACTGCTCAGCTCTGCAGAGCATGCACCTGCACTGGGAGCCCACACTAGCAGAAACCATAACAGCACTGCCTGAGATAGAAATGTGTTTTCTATTTCAAATGCCCCCACCTCAAATGTAAACTTAGTAGTTCTCTGCCTATTATCTGTAGGAGGGAAAATCAATACATTTTGGAAAGCAAACTGAAATTTTGCTTATCTGAGTGAAATAGTTGTTTCGTGACATCTATGGAATATCTTATATTTTAAAGGAGATCTGCAGTATTTCTCTGATGACGACAGAAATTTTGTCCAGTTAAAGATACTGCTTGGTCTAGGGCATTTTTTGCTATAAATTATCGATGAATAAGGCAAAAAACTTATGGATAAATTATAGTCCCTACTCTCATTCCTTTCCTGATGCCTCTTCTTAATTCTCTCCCCTTCGAGTAATCCCGTCAGTCCCCCAGACTCAACTACCCCAAACCACGTTTCCACATCACACACTGGAAGTATTGAAGGCAATTCAAAGTCCATGAGGTATACTGTTACTGCTGCACATTTAAAGTGGAAAATGTTTCTAGAGTGTGGTGATAGATGGAAGAATAAAGCCCAGACCAAACAGGGTCAGATTAGTTTCTGTAAAGTTAGCATGCTTTCAAAAATGTCTCTTCAATTAGAACACCAAAATTAAGAAAGCCCCTGATGCAATAGGAACCATATGTGTTTGATATACCCAGCTTCTATAACATAACATCTTAACATTCAGTTTAAAGAAAATCAAGAGACTTGTTTACAAAGAACTAGTTTATGTGTTTACAAGACTAAGCTGAATATTTTTAGATGGAACAATTACATACAAGTAATTTCCTTTCATTTTCCCTTGTTTCATGAAGGAATATTACTGTGAAGAGGGAATGTGCTTTCAATGTGGACAGCTGGAGGTACAGAAAACAGATTTCTGTCACATGGAACAAATGCAGCAAATTCCTTCTTTACAGGGTGTTTCCTTACAGAGATTAAGTATTAGTGTTCATTACACTATGATGCAAAGCCCCACTCATTCACACTAATGACTGTGACCCAAAGAAGAGTTAATTCAGATGGAATCCAGGAAAATGAGGCAACACAGAAACCTCATCAGCAGTCCAATCACATGACAAAATGTGAGGCATCTCCAAAGCCACTGCCTGCCAAAAAAAGAAAGGCTGCTGCAAGAAAAATACTTTCACAGCTTGATATCTGGGTCTTGTGACTGCTATCCAAACAAGGAGTAAAAGTGGTACTATATAGTGTGGCAGGGTAAACAGAACCACCCACTCACAATCACCAATCATGTTTTTAATTCAGATAAATTCTGTTTCTTTAAAAAAATGATAGGGGAAAAAGAAACAAAACCTTTTGTTGAACTTGAAAATTATATGTGTAATTATCAGATCTGGCATGACACATTTTAGGTTCATATATACCATGAACTGTATAGGAATGCATATTTTGACATACAGGATCAACCAGTCTGTCCCAGGTGATGTCCTTCCTACTGACAGATGCTCATCTTGGAGGAGCACAAAAACACTGCCCCCAGCCAACTATGCATTAGGTTAAGAAGATTTCTCTCTGTAACTTACAGATGATGACTTGAAAAAATTTCAAAGAGAATATCTGGTTTGAAAAATTTACAGAAAGGAGCAGACCTAAAAGAAGTTAAAACGTTCAGGAACACTGGGCCAAGGAAGCCTCCACACTTGGCCAAATTGTCTCACAGTAGCCTGAAAACTACTTACAGTTTTCAAAACAGGTCTTGGTGGAATCCGCCAAACTCTGGATTGGGTATGATTAAGCCAAAGTATGAGAAGTATTCTATACTTTTGTGTCCAGCTTAGTCAGGGATTGCAGATGCACCAAGTGACTGGGAAATTAATAACCTCACACAAACAGACACCTCCATCACTACCACCACTACCACCAGCACTGGAATATTTCCCAGTTCCAGACTAAGCTGTGGTTTTCCCCTAAGTTGTGGAGCAACAGTTTGGATTCATTTGCTTTGTATCCTAAGAAGGGTCATACCCATTCCTGGAAGTGTATTTGCTCTTAGCCTGTGCAACATGGAAAAACATGCCAAGACACCAAAAAAGGTTCCTTCCAAGAAGGGTGGCAGTATCCTGAATGCTTATCTACCCTCATTTCTCGAACACATTAAAAAGGAAAATATCAAACTTCTAATTTTGGACTGCTAAAAATGCTACTATCTCCTACACATCTCTAATTTATTCTAGAACCTTTCCCTACTACACTCCAGATTCCTACCATTATTTCCATACCTGCTCCCTCAGTATTTTATCTTCTTGCCTTCATCCCTTTGAACCCTTTTCCTTCCTTTTCCTTTTTGTTCTTGCCCTTAGTCTTGCATTCCCCTTTCCTTGTGCCCTCTCTCAGCACTATCTTCTCTCTACAATCTTTCAAAACTTTCTGCTCTTTATTTTCCTACCTGTATTTATTTCCTGGCTCTGGGTTTTATTTTTTCCCTTCATTCCCTATCCTTTCTTCTATATTTTCCCTCCTCCAGCTAAAATGATACTCCAGCCATGACCTACCTGAAAAGAGAGTTACATCTTTTAAGTCCATTGTCAGTACCAAAGGGATGGAAAATATCTCAAAAAGAGCTAAATGACTATTCCAGTCACTGTCCTGGACAAACAAGTGTAACTCCCACCAACAGCTGGAGAAGTTCAGCACCTGAGTCAAGTTATTTCCCATTTGCCACCAGTGACTGTTTGGCATGGGAGTCCTGCTATAGCAATCTGTCCTCACACTAGGGCACAGAAACACAGACAGAATTTCATGCAGTGGTTGCAGGGTGTTGGTGATGAGAAAAACAACTCTGATAATGTAAGTCCTTTCTTCACTCTTAACTGAGAACAGAACCTAACTGAAGTGGAAATTTCATTGAAACTTAAAAAATAAGAAAGAGGCCTGTATAAATATGGAGACAGCTATGCACCCTGTCACCCCAGTATTCTTCTGCTGGATCTCTAACAAAATATCAAAACCCACAAGAAAAGTTCCTTGCATGGCATTCATTGTGTAATCATATCACTAGTAATGAAAGTCTTACTCTTGGCTTCAAATAAAGTGGTGTAACATCCTGTGAAAGGACAGAATTACCACACAAGCAATTAGGTCAAGAGGATAAAAAGACTAAGAAGCATTCGCTCCCTGAACTCCTTAAGATCTGCCCATCAAAACAGTAATGTTTGCTTTTCAAGACAAAACAAGTTAACAGAAACATGCACTAGAAATCATCTTTATGGCCAACACTACAGTCAAAATACTGGAGAGCACTCTTGTTTTTCATGCTAAATGAACTGCCCCTGTAACACCCCCCGGTTGAAAACCCAGTTTCCCCTCCAGCTGGTGCTGCCTGGACAAGCTGGAGCTGTCTTGTGCATGGCTCAACCTAACTTGCACACCAGATCTTACAAAATTTTCTCTGTTTTCTTTGTCTCACTCATTTTATATTGCTTCTGGTGGTTTTCTCTGTGTGTTTTTGTTGCTGCTTGCTTTCCACCCTTACCACTCTCCAACTGCTTGCTGGGCAGGCAGAGCAATTCCATGTAAGGAACGCAGGAAAGAGAAGCATTCCTTGATTTTTCTGCGCACAGTAACTTGCATGACATTTGATCATAGACAGAGATTAAGTCATTCATGAATAGGGCCCAAAGGGAGGAACAACTCCAGAAAAACAACCCTCCTCACTGTTAGTGAAGCATCCAGGACTCCAGAATCATTACTGCCACACTTACAGTTCATAGCCGATCTGGCAAAGCAAGGAATCCAACTGCAGGCTCTGTGGTTTAAATAAATGTATCTACAGCAGCTTGGATCAATGTTTAAAAATGTTCCATGTGTTTTAGTCCAAGGACAAGCTTTTAAAATTAAAAGAAAACTTTGGCTTTAATTACAGATTAAAAGTGAAAATTGTTCAAAAAGAATGCATATTCAAAGAACAGCAGTAGAAGTTATTTAAAATTTAAAACTCATTTTTCTCTCTCCCAGAGTGTGACAAGTCTCCTTGTAAATATTTAAAACCCAAGTTTGAAAACGATTAATTTGTGGACAATATTTAGGGTGCTTCTGCCTTGCTGTTGTGAATCTTTGGCAGAGCTCAACTTTTTCCTACATTTATACTTTCAGTCTAAAATAAGTGTCAGATTTTGATGCATGTTACAATGGCCAAAAAATAACCACAATTGTAACTTGTACCTCCTTTTCCCCTAAATTTTGTCACCACATATGCGTGATGCAGCAAATGTCACCACCCTGTACATAAATGCAAAAGGTTTGTTCCAGAGCAGCTACAAGCAATGTGGTCCCAGAGTGGTTAGGTGCTGCAATGGAGAAGCTGCTGCTCTTGGGATGATTTTCAGCAACAATTGCCCATCTGAAAATCATTAGTGCATAGCAGTGGATTTTCCACATGTTCACATACTGGACAAGCAGGTTGCCCTTGAAGTATGGTTCCCCGGGGGAAGAAGGAAAACCCAGAGAAAAGTATTCTATTGTCAGATCACGGTTTCAGTAGAGCCAGACAAAAATATGGTCAAGCATTCACTTGGCTGCTCTGCTGGCAAAACGATAGAGTACCGAAATGGAGACAACTAATGAGGAAGGCAAAGAATGAATCTCAGGAAGAAGACCTTAAAGGAGCACAGATTTGTTTTTTATTTAAAAAATCAGAAATAGAGGTAAGCATGCAAACATAGTGGCTTTCAGATTACTGACCTTTATTTTTATAAGGTCAAAAATGCTTAGAAAGGGTAGCATTTTCCCAGTAAAATATCTCATCTTTTAATTCAGTGTTTGAAGCACCAATAAGAAGGTATTGAAGCAGCTTGAGTTAAAAAGTGTATGATTCTAACTAGGCAGTATTTGTTATTTAATGCCCCATTAATCGATAATTTGGCTTGAAGGAGGAAAAAAAAAGTTGGCAAAAGGTAATGGAATTCCTTAGCTCCTTGTTTTACTTAAGAAAAATTCCCAATGGGCTTCACTTAAACAAAGAACTTTAGTTTTCCACTGGAAAGACAAAAAGAAAATCTTGGTCTAGCATGTCCTGCCACATGCTTTAACTACACAGTAGAAGACTATGTACTTGGATCCCAGGCACATTTCAAAAGTGCAGTATTTATTAGCTGCTCTGTTGCCAAGTTCCACTATTATCATTTTATTATAACTAAGGTATATTTTTACTAACTAAATTATATTTAGGTTTTTAGTTTAAGCATTTGAAGGTCTTGGAGTGTCACGTACAGATGACATACAATATATCAAAGGCCTTTGTTGATTTTCTCCCTCCTCTCCTCTCCAAACAGTTACCCTATTTGTGAACTCAGGGCATTTGATTTACCTAAACCCATATTCCAGCTGTAAAGGTATGCAGGGGCCAAGGGAGCAAAATCCTTGGATGAAGCAGAGCTCACCAAGGATGAAGGTGAGCCCTGTTACTGGATAAGCCACCGCACACACGTCCCCCACACCCTGAGGGGCAGGACAACCCTCAGACCATCTCTCCCTACTGCCTCCTCCAGACACCTTGCTCCAACGCTCCTCTCTCGCCCTTTGTCCAGCTCACCCAGACCTTTGCTGGGACCTCCTGCTCCCAGCTGGGCCGTGGGCTGGAGGTGCTGCATGGTGGGACATGGGCTCCCCATGGGCTCCCCATGGATGATGGTGGGCAGAAGACAGTTGGCTCTTGGGGAATTTACCTCAGAAGACCTGTCTCCGGTACCTTCTGTAAAAGGATTTTTGGTCCTGTGGGGAGTGTGGAGCCACTGTCTGGAGGCTGTCCACACATGAAGGAAAGATGACAGGGCCATGAGGCAGGAATGAGTTTTGGTGGGCTTACATCAGGCAGAGTGCTGCCACTGCTCTGGACAGGAAGTGGTTTTTCTGAGCAGCCATAGAGCCCACAAAGAGATGTCAGCAGTCCCCAAACTTCAGCAAATGCAGCAGTACTGCAGCACTGAATACAGCTTTTATTTTTCCTATTTTGTGCAAGGAATGAAGGATGAGGAGTACCCAAATATGAGCACTTACATTCTCCAAGGGTCACAGTCTTTGATCTGTGAGCAAAGATCCCACTGAAAGCAGCAGGAGTTCACAAAATGAAGTTTGGAAAGCCTTGAGAACACATGAACATTGTGTGTCAAATCATGTAGCATGCTTTGGGGCCAAAACACTCAAAACCCAGACCAGATCTTGGCAAACTGGATTTTTGCACTTCCAAGCACTTCCAAAGGGTTGGTTTTAAAACATGTCTGTCCCTCAATTATCGGATAAAGATAAAGGCCCTTTGAGTTGGGTATAGATGTAATTATCAATCCCTTCTGAAATAAGAGGGAAGAGAATCAGGGGTGTGAATCTGTGAGCTGAATGAGGTATATCAAGAAGAATGAGAAATATCAAGGACATTTTCCCTATATAGATTCATAGCAAATGTAATAACCACAAATTAACGCTTATGTACACTTGTAGCAAGGAGAAATTATCACTCACAGTCTCATTAGACAAGGAGTGTAAACAGCAGCAGAAAGGCTGGGACAAAATACTGAAAGGAAAACAGGCTTATAAAGACACCTGCCATTTTTATTCATTTAAATGTTAAAACAAGCTTTTCTTCACATTGGTTTCGACAGAAGAAATAAGCCTTTGCATAAAACAAAGGATTACTGGGATCAATACCTGCAGGTCAGCCTTGTCTTTTATGCTGACTTCTGTGAAAAGGATTTTCGTCTTTGTGGGGGCAATCTGGAGTAAGCAACTTAGTGAGGTATGGGATTTGAAAGCAAGATATGTCATTGTTTGTAGACAATATGGTTAGGAGCCTCTTTTCCTCTGTCTTTACAAAATTCACTGCCACGGTAAACTTCTGCACAGCTCTGAGCTGAAGGGGCAAGCACAGCAAAACAGCAAGAGAAAGCGCTTGAATTCCACAGATAGTATCATTGTAATACGGCACTAAGGAAATATATATATGCATCTGTGTGTAGGTATATATATGAAACATGGCATATCTTACAAACACCACTACAGTCTCAAGTGCTGGCCAGAGCAGGACAGCTTTTTTGGTTTCTCTTCACTTCAGAAAGCACCCCTCAACATCCAGCACTACTGAGATTCAAAAAGTAGGAAGCCCAGAACTCTTGTAATTATGACATCACAGATAGAAAGAGGCTCCAGGCTTCACCCAGCCCCCCTGCTCCCCCACCTGACATAAGTTTCACAGGCTGCACATGGCTCTCTCTGACATTGCTGGCACAAACAGTGATGCAAACACCCAGAGCTTTTCCTGATAAAGTAACAAGGAACAAAGGCTGTTGTCTTCTGGAGGAAGCTCCTATTTGAAGATGATCCTAGGGAAACGAATCTGATGCAGAAATCAACAGCTACGCCAGCTCAACAGCATGAGAGGGAGAGAAACACAACAATGAATTTTAGGGTGCCTGTGTAATGGACAATCTACCACCACAGTGCAAAGCTGCCGTAAATAGTCAGAAGCAGATCACTGGATTTGCACACCAACTCTGGAACCTGCTCCCTGAGCAGCCACCAGTCCAGACTCTGCATGGTGCAGCCCACAACGGGACAGAGCCAGAACCTACTCCTTGGGCTAGAAAAAGCAATTAGACAAACAGGGACCTGGGATAAAAGTCTCACTGAAGTCAAGGGCCGAGAGGAATTCTCCAGCACACCAAGACCTCATTAAAACTGCCCGCAGTGTCTAGCCCACAAAGTACATCTAGTGCAAGGAGTGCAATCCTGCTGCTGTTTTGCAAGGCATTACAAAATACCTTGGCTAGCAGAAAGAATTTGAGGCAATTTGCTCCTGAAGAGCCAGGTCGTGAAGAGCCTTCATTTTTCCAGCAAGCTGGATTTAAGTTGACAAATAGTAACAGAGAGACAAAAAACCCTGACAAAGTAAGGGGAGATGGAGAAACCGACAATATTTAACTTGATCTTCGAGGGTGTAAATCTGTCAATACCCACAAATGACCACAAGGCCACATGCCAGTTTTCACTCTGAGATACCGTAACTAAGACATTTGGCTGGTACCTCACATTGGAAAGAAAGTTTTTACATTTAGAAATGTAAAACATTGTAACATTTAAGGAATTTTGGCTACAGCCCACTAGCCAGCCTCAGCTAGGGGATTATTTTGAATGTTGCTTTGCTTTTCGTGCATCTGTTGCCTAAATCAATGTGGAGGCATGAGGGAGGGACTGAAAGTTGGCTCTAGAAATAGTGGTATATTTTAGTGTCATAACTGAGAGTCTTGGCAATCCCTTTTAACTTGAAATGTCAGTGCCATACCAAATGATCTGGTCATCATAACCTCAATTTCTGTCCATCAGTGAAAGAACAGAGATAGAGTCTCTGACATCGGGTTTCAAGGCCACTCTGAAAAATTAAGGAAAACAGATTTCATGGCTCGTTGGAATTTTGCTTTACCTATTTTTGTGTTTCTTTTCAGCTGTTGCAGCTTCAAATATTTATCTGATCTCTTTCTGTTTGAATTGTTTTTCACTTTTCCAGATTTTCTACACCGCAGTTTACCTCTCCAAATCTCTTCTCTGCTTTAAACTCCTGCTCCCTCTTTTTTTTTTTTTTTTTTTTTTAGCTCACATGAAACTCAATTATACAAGCCTTTTGCATGCTTTTAGTGTTATAACATATTTCTCCTTTAGCAGATCTAAAGTGGTGATTTGATGCTAATTTAATGCCATAAAGCATAAAAGACCTCGGTCTTTAGTAATCGCTGGTAATTTCCACATCTGCCTCTTTATCTCATACCCAAATTTTTAAATCTGTAGTGAAGTGGATTTAACATCACTGCATCCAACTCTGATTTTCTGGGTAATTAGAAATTAAACTCTACAGATGAACATTAGACAAGGTTTTGCAGAACAGGTGTTTTTAAAAGCGCTTCCTTCAAGCTGACAAAACTCTCATTCACAAACAATACACACAGGTCTCTGACATTTTCTGAATTGCATGTACAAACTCATCCACAGCCCAGCATTATTCCATGCAGATATCCCTTCAGTCCACTTCTCAAATTGTGTCGAAACCCTCCTAAAAGCTTCTCTGTGAATACATATGGAATATCAGAAATCTGGTCTCACTAAACTGCTTTCATCATTATGTTTCTGGTATTCACATTATGGACAAATGACCTAAAAAATTTCAGTTAAACACATAAAGAAGGGTGGGTTTTTTGGTTTTGTTTTTGTGGGGTTTTTTTTGTTTTTTTTTTTTCAAATTACAGAATTATATTTTAAAACCACAAACTGCAAAGGGAAATAGGATTTGCTGGATCAGATAAGATCACTAGTTAATCTGGTCAGGCACATTCAGTGTATAGCTTTTTGGAAAAGAAAATTTAAATGGGAGGAAGCAATTGAATAAAACTAATTTTACAGTTCAATATGGTATCTATCAGTTTTTACACTATTTTAGGAAGAATAAAAAAAAAAAAGTCTCACCCAAAAGAAAAACAATCTTCTTATTTCCCTAATTTTTTCTATTACAATCAATAGATAAATTCCAGCATTTGCATCAGCATCAACACATTTTCTTAACCTACTTAAGAATCATCAAACTTCACTTTGGTGCATGAGCCTGGAGAGTTTCAAATGTTTGCCAGTCATATCAAAATCTTGCCATAGCAAGGAAAGTGCATATGTTAGTGCATTGAAGCAAACATGGAAAGACCCAAACCATTTTCTTTATTTACAGCTATATGACTGAATACAAACAAGCTGCTTTTCACTAGTTTCACCACAGGCATAAAATATTTCAGACTCCAGGACTACTGAGAAGCTCACAGTTTTTTTCACCAGTCATCATTCTCCAAATTTACAAGCCTAACTCAGATGGTTATTACTGGGATGTACCTGCTTAAATCCCTTCCACAGATGGGAGAGTGAACACTGTTCATGCCAAGTTTCAGTCTGGATTGAATTTTTACAGCTGGGTCATAAATTTGCAGATTAAAAGGGTTCTAATGGAAACACAGGTACAACCTTAACTACAGCAACATGAACAGCAGCAATGTAACACTGCACGAGGGACAGTCTGTGCTACAAGCAGAATCTATCAGGAGTTACCAAAGTCACATTATTTCTCCCCAGCAGTGGCGGAAGGAGGCTGGGACATGCAGAAAGCCCATGCCAGGTGTGAAGTTTCAATTCAGATGTTTTTCCAGAATGAAGTGAAACTTTTATGGGCTTGCCATTCCTTTAAGTTTACTGCCCCAGTCAGAATGTGAAAAGTCCAGCCCTTTTTTCCCTTCTGCTACTACCCCATCTCGCCCGTGCCTGCCTTGTCTGCATCCTGTCCCCTCCTGGTCACACTTTCTTGCAACACACACAGATTACTGTGTTAGTAAGAATCGCTGAAGGCAGTGGTTACTTGTGATGAAGACTATAGATTTCATATGCAAAAGTGATCCACTGGGCAATAAAGAAGAGGTTTGTCCCTGTAATTTCTCTTTCTTCATGCAGGTGCCATGGGCAGATGTCTTGGTGCAGGAGCAGAGTCAGCTGCAGTCCCACAAGAGCCCTGAGGAGCAGAACAGGCACATTTCAGTGTTGGAGCCAGCACAAGTCTTGCTCACAACCCAGTGATCTGCCTCCAGCCATGGCTTTGTCTGCTCAAAAGTGCTTCCCCATCGCCGATATATAAAGTTGTGTGTGATTTCTAAGCCACTTCTGATGAGGTGACAGCACACATCTCTGTCTTTGCGTTTTGTTCCTCTTTTTTAGTATTCCATGTATAAAATCCTGCCATATTTTTCAAGTTCATTGGCCTATATCTCCCCTTTGGCACAAACAGCTGATACTCACATTTTGCTGCTGGGTTTCCTGGGTACGGGAGAGAGCAGATACACCCTCCTTTGTGCCTTCAGAAGCATGCTGGGGGACAGCTGTAGTGCCAGGACCCCTCTGCATGCACACCAAGGCAGCATGAGGCTGCCAGGCTATGGAGACATCCCAGGGGATGCAAGCCACTGCTCCTGCCTGGTGCTGCCCTGCTCCACCCCTGGTTCTTGCACCAGGGCTGCAGCACCCAGGGCTTTCTGCTGGTACATGGTTCATTTACCTCACCTCGTTACCTCCCCAAACCCCACTCTGCCTTCCTCTCTGAGCAGTGTGTATTTTTGCAGCAATGGCTGCAGCTGGTTGAAGTTTGCAAGGCTGAGGGACCCTTCAATCAGGGCAGAAGCCACAGCAAGGCAGTGCATGAGCCTGGCGTTTCTGCTGCAGGAGATCTGCACACAGATTTGGCTCCTGGGGAAAATCCTGCTCAGGCAGTAGAAGGGGAGAAGGAATCACATCCATTTCACTAAATGAGTTTTCCCAAGCTGTAGTTTCACACACTCTTTAAATATCTTTAAATTAACTGCTAATTTTCTAACTAATTTCCCTATTATAATCATTACTAACCATGCAGTCTAGGGCTAAAACTGGAAAACAGTCTGATTTATGACTATGTGCTTTTCCATGCACATAATTTCCTGAAACATTCACATTTTGGCTGGCCCCAGGTTTTAAAATCAAGCATAATTCTGAAGACATTTAGAACAATGGGAAAATGGGGATAAATTTTTTTTTTTCTCTTTGAAAACACCTTCACTAAATGAGTGAAGCCTAAGGCTTGCCAGAGAACAGCCCTTGTTGAGGCCTGGAGCATTCACTAACTCTAAAGAGGAGCATAAAAATATATAGTTGTAAGAGATTGGCGACAGTACCACACAATTTTCCTGCTGTGTCTGAGAGAGATCTTGGGCAAGCACAGGGGTCTGATGCTTTTTGGCCACTGCTGTGACTACTTGCATTGGGAAAATTTCAACGGTCTTGGAGAAACAAAGGTGGGCTTGCTGCACCGGCACGGGCAGCGACAACCTGTGGGCATGGAAACAGGGCTGGTGCCCTGATCTTTCTGGTGTTTTCTCTGATTTTTCGGTCAAATATTTCGGTCAAATAATCCTTTCCATTTCAAATCGTTCAGGCAACATCTTGCTTTCTACAATGATAAAGCAGTCAGGAGTCCTGATATATGCCGCTCTGAGGCAAGTTGATTTGAAGAAAATCCTCTGCAGCCAAACAACTGACTCAAGACAGCTTTTACGGAAGCATGTGGAAAATTTGCCATGATATCAACAGAAGAAAAACTAGAAAAAGTGCCCACAGTCTCCCTCTGCTCTGTGGAGTTTCCACAGCAATTAAAACTGAATTACAGAACAGGCACAAATATGCTGCTATTTGAAGCACATCTCATCTCCATAAAAGCAGATCTCCAGAATCTCTAATATTTTGGGTTTAAACAGGGGAAAAAGCCTTAAACATTCATAACCTTTTGCATCCGAAAACAAAGAGATAAAACAGGAATGCACAGTTTTTGCATCCAGCACCTGAGAGAAAACAAATAGTCTCTTTTCCAATAAAAGAATGGAGAGAAGTGGCACAGGAAAACTGCACTGCCAGGGGTGCTGCTTCCCCTCTCAGCAGGGCTGGCTCCAGGCAAAGCTCTTCCTTGCTGGCTGGCAGACTCTGGGTGCCCAGGATTTTGGGACAGTGCTCTGGCCCAGCTGTTGTTGTTTCCAGCCCACCCAGTGCTCTCTTCCTCCATTCTCCTACCTGAGAGAGGTTGGAACTGCTATGTTCCCACAAAAAAGATTCAGGTACTGAGAAATCAACAAAGTAAAGAGAACTAAAAAGCCAGCTTATTTGATTTTTGGTGTTTGAACTGAAAGAAATGCAAAAAAGTGAGCCATACTAGCAGAGAACGGGTAGGATCTTTAAAGCTCTCAAGTTTGGGCTATCACATCTGGTATATTAAACCTGATGCTTCCCATGCAGTAAAGCTATTTCCTTTTATTCTTGCTTTAGAAAAAACAACAGAACAGTAAATTAAACACAATCTTCTGCTCAATTCTCAATTCCATGCTATTTTAGTTGATGAATCAGGTCATGTAATAATAAAATTCCTGCAGAAATACGATCTTAACTGTGTAACCTTCAAATTGCAGTTAGGCTGCTGTGTGCATTTAATACTGTACTTGACATTCACCTTTTACATTTCACTTCTGGATGACATTAGGATCTGCAAAAAAGACCTCCTTCAGCTCTCCCAGGTTACCATTTATTTCAAAGTATCCCCAAGGTCTCCAGCACCGTTTAGATCCAGCTTGCAAAAGTCACTGCTGTGAGCAGTTTTTGTGGGTCCCTTGAGTTGTTCCTGAAAACAGGTTCCATTGTGTTCGTATTACACTTTCAAATTTTATGGCTTATTTTTAAATTACATGTTAATTTCTAAAAATGTCAAATTGTGAGGAAAAGTTGGCAAGGACCACACAGAATCACAGCACTGTTCTGCAGTTTGTGTCTCTCTATAGTATTTACGTGCATGGCTCCACCCTTACATTTAGCGCTCTGTAGGAATGTGGGCCTGATCCTGCAGAGTGCCGAGGGTCTCATCAAAGGTGCTCAGTGTGCTGCAGTAAATGACCCAGGATCATGCTTTATAAATCACCAACTTTGCAGGATCCAAAGGAAAGAAAGAAGGGAAAGCAAGAGGAAAGAAAAAGTCAGTAGTAATGAAAACATTAGAAACAGAGCACACTCTTGAGTATAAATGTCTAAAAATAGAGATCAAACATCTTCAAAAATCAGCCAGTCATTCAAGCGCTTGTTTAAAATCACCCTCTTTTCCAGGCCTGCAAGTCTTGAGTTTCCTCACTGTTTTTATTTGTTCTGGCTTTTTCTACTGTGCTAAGCAACATATAAAGTGAAATCAATGAAAAAATTGCCTACAGAAAAGGACTCCCTATCCTGCTATTTTGTCTCTTTTTCTCTTGTTTTAATTTTTGCTTTCCTTCACTAGACAGCAATACCCCAGAAAGCTGGGAATTTTTCATTTCCTTGTGCTACAACGATGCAGAACATTTTTTTTTCTGCAGGTGACTGACACTAGGGTACTCAGGGAGCACTGCAGCATGATTACAGAAAAGTCAGCATTTTAGTGATCCGTAAACCAAAGACTGACATTGCCTCTTAAGATTTATATTCAGCTTCACTACAAACATTAGATCTTTTCCTTATAGATTTCTGGAATGCTTGTTGCAGTTAAGACTGTTATTTCTGCATGCATTTGTACAACAAAAACAGGTAGACAAGTCTGGTTTCACTTATTCCTGTCACACAGAGAACCCGCTGTGAGTGACTGCACGCCAAGCAGTTAGTGAAAACCAATTCTCCAACACGGCTTTTTAACTAAACAAAAACACTGAACCAAGCCTTCCAGTCATCAGTTTAAGATGCATATTTGACCAATTATATATACTTATACATTATACCCACACCAAGATTGATCTGAAGTGAAATTTTCTGCTTTAAGTGAACACACTTGTGTATGTCCTGTTATATACACAAGAATATCAGCTTACGACAGAAGGACGTACAGACAGCTGCACTCTTCCTCTGCGCTGTCTGCCCGTGCTGCCTCTCACAGCAGCTCCCCAGGCCTGGGGTTGGGGACATGGCAGTGTGGGCACTGCACCTGCAAGGGCTTCAGCTCAGGGTTTGCTGCTCCTGCTCCAGCACAGAAACTGCTTCCCATGAGCTCCAGATAATTGTGGGGAGGTATAAAACGAGGCTGCTCTGCCGACAGTCAGTTATATAGCCTGTCCTTGATCTTTATGTGGGATTTCCCAGTCTGTGAAGCTGGAGTAGCATATGGTCCCGTGTTTATAAGCATGTTAATGACTGAAATGGGAACCTCTACAACCCATTTTCCTTATAAACTGCAGTTTCTTGTTTTTGTTATTGGACACTGCACTCATACACCGTTAATTTGGCGCAGGCTGTTGAGACACACGTGGCCACGCTGACCCTGGGTGCTGGGCAAACAAAGTAGATCCAGACCCACTGATGCACCTGAAATCAGAGTCCAGCCCTAATCAGAACCAGACAGGGCAAGTAAGCTTTCTTACTCATGATCTGCTACAAAAAATTACCTTTCCAGGTCATAAATAAACACAATAAAGAATTAGTTTAAACTCCAGTGACTGTCTGTCCTCACAGGCACAATGACCTTGCCAAACATTTCTCAAAAATAAAACATCAATCAGTTTTCACTCAGTGCTTTTTGAAGTACTACTTAAAATGTCTTAATAATACATAAAATAATAAATTAAAGCATCTGGTAGGGACTTGACAATCCTGCAAAATCTCCTTTGTGTTAAAAATTAAAAACTGTTTTGCTCTACAAAAAACTGCAGCGGAGAACTCCTTGTAAGTGGTGATATCTCACTTAAAAATACACTTGCCACTTTCAGGAGGGTAAGAGTGGTAAAGTCAGCCAAACTCTGCTATTTACTTAACCAAAATGTATTACAGCTATTTTTGAAAACACAGATACAGGTCTGGTACAGTACTGCACTGAGAGCTACCAACCCGGGTACTCAAATTACAAATAAAGATTCAAAAAGTAAATCATCCTTATTTATCTCTCCCTACCTAACAATCATGTGGATAATTTCATCTATTCTTTTATAAGGTAAGTTTAATAAATGAACAATAATTTGAAAATATCTGCTCTCTTCATGAAAAGCTTAATTCCTGCATGTATAACATCATCAGAAAATCATTATTGGGACTTTAATCTTGTAACTGAAAAAAAGCCCATTTGTTCTTATATTTCCTGAGTATTCACACATATATAGCAATGATATAGCAAAAAAGTAATGTATATACATATATCACATGTATATCATGTATATATATTATCTCTTTTTCTTTCTATATATTGCTTGTCTGCTTTTGAAGGGTAAAACAAATAAAACTCTATCCTAAGAGCTGCTGGTCTGTTCTCAAAAAAATGTGAACTTGTTAAGATATTTAGGAACTGACCTAAATACAATCTCGAGAGGAGTTCCAGGAATGTCACTTACAAATTTTAGGGACAAATATAATAGTTTTCAGTCATTCCAGCACAGCTGGTGAATTTACACAGTTACAGTGTGCCTCTCTCAGCCTTCACATTAATGGCCGTATTTTTCAGTGCAGCTTGAAATTTGTCAGGAGGAACTTAATCCAGTAGCAAATTTATTATAAATTTTAAAAAGTCATTGCATCCATTTTTAGGTTATGGTGTAAAGCACAGAAAAACAGAAGTTTACATATCTGAGCTTCTGCATCTGTTCTTGAGTAACTTTTCACTTAAAAATAAAACTTGGCAGACAATATATTTTCAATGCAAACCAAATGCATTTGGTATGTTCAGAAAAAAAATTAAATTAACAGAGAGAGAGAGTTTATTTTGAAACTTATTAATTGAGCATCCACTATTCTATTCTTTCTCCCGACAAGATCCCATTTCTCTACAGGGCCCCCACTCGTTCTTTGGTCATTCTCAACAACCTGCACACACAAACATCCTCCTAATCCCCACCAGCAGAACTCAGCATTGTGGCCCCTCCACATGGACAAAAAAACCCACAGGATATGTGCCAGAAAAGAGAGAGCAAAGGCTGCAAACTTGAGAGGTTGCAAAGGCACCTGAACCTGCCTGCCAAGGAAGCCAAGGGTAACCAAGTACAAAATCTAAATCTTTATTAACTTTACTGCAAAATCCTCCAGTACTTTTCAGCAATATGCATCCCTAAAGTGATGCTGGCCTCAGGGTGGTCCCTGGCAGAATAACCTGCCAAGAAAGACTCAGGACAATGCAAGGAGCTGCTGCAATGAGTCGAAACCCTGGGACACTGATGGAGATTTTTAGAGACTGGGGTGCAAAACTTCATATTTTTCAAAATTAATTTTTTTTACCTTATATGCCAAAGAAATACGGAACAAGTTTCACAAGAGGAGCCTTCCAGCATTCCCTGCCTCACAGGGACTTGAGCAAGTCCTGATCTTGCCCTGATTTACAGCAATTTACTGGCATGAACCAGGAAGTCCCATGTGTCATGCTCTGACTGGTAACACAGTAGATGACATTACATCACGCTTGTATGTTTTTTATTGAGAAGATTAAAATAATAAACTATGTGTAACCCTTCAAAAAACAGTAAGACAAGCATTTTATGGTCAAGTCTGTGGCCCCCTTAGCTCTGGAGAGTGATGCAGAAATTAGTCTTAAACTGATGCCTATATTCCTGAGATGCATGAGCACCAAAGGGTCACACATTGGAGAAGGCAGTCTGAGGACAGAAAAGGTGCTGTACAACAGGGGAAGGTGTTCACTCCACTGAGGGGCCTATGACTCATGTAAGTGTCACAAACAGCCACTTTGAAATTTCAAAGCCCTCCTCCTCCTCCCAGCTGTGGCCATGGAGAACTTCAGCCCTCCTGTAATCCTCCCTTATTGTAATAGAAAGCACAAGAGTTTTCTCCTTCCATAGGCTTATCTTAGTGCTGACAGAAAGTGTCATTTCAAAAATTATCCCATTGCTCCATTTGAAAAGCAAATCAGCTTCATTAGTGGTCAATAACAGCACTTAACTGCAATACTGCAGGTAGAACTTCTCCAGAAAATGAAAGAGTGGAATGAATGGATTTATCCATTCTGATATGAGAGGATGGATATGAGTAATCTACTCTCATGCAAAGAAGATGGACAGGAATTATCCACTGTCCTATGAGAGGATGGACAGAAGTCACCCAGACTCACAAAAGGCACAATCAGTGGCACTTATTCCAGGAGCCACTGTCTACTGAAGATGTCTTTAATAGAAATCATGCAGTAAAATATCCCTTACCTGTCCGATAGACAAAATTGCCTTCTGTCTCTGATGATGATGGAGACACCAGTTCTTCCTCAAATTCATTGGAACTAAATGAACCAGAATGATTTCTTTGCCTTGTTTTTTCCATCATAGCTGCATTAGTAGCCATGACGTGTCTCAATGAGTCATTTAGGTAACGATTCAATAAGCTGCTTTTGTATTTGGGGGGTGACACATAATCCTCATTGGCACTTGCTTCTGGTCTCACTCCTGTTTTTATCACTGAACTTTCAGTTTTAATCACAGTGTGATGAACTGGTTTGTTATATCCCCCTTCACTCATATGGTTTCTCGGAGGATTTTCTCCATCTGAAAACAAAAGAACAAAGATACAGTAATACACTGAGTACTTAATATTTAACAGGAGGCTTTCTCAACATGTTTTGAATTGTGATAAATATAACTAAAACTAGACAGTAACTTCATCTTAGACACTGATTTTCATTTTCTTCTCTTCACACCTTCACACATTGCTCATACTAGTTACCATGATTCTCAGATTTTCCAGCTATTCTAAATTAATTAGCTGTAGAAAACAGTATTTGAGTCTAATTTGTTCATGAGTAACACAAGACAGGTAGAAAAAAATTGAAAAGTGCCCTGATTCAATGATAAGCGTTTAAAAAGCTGTGTGAATAGGCTGAATTCTTACTATCACAACTTGAAGTTTGGTTTGCCTAAAAACCACAGCATATTTAGGGGCATTTGCTTAAACTGTACTCTTGTAATTGTTCTGCAAGCAATCTTTTCAAGGGAAGTGAGTAGAAATGTGAGTACATTCCCCTGTTTTTCAAGAAATGTGAGTATAGCCTGAAATTGGAACAAAAATATTTGATATTGAGTACAATTTGAGACGTACTCTTCTAAAAATTCACATACGGATTTCTGACAATGTTCTGTAGGATTTGTTCCTGTCATTGTATCTTCATGTCACAACTGTCTAAAAAAAGTACTCACAGACAGAATTAATTCGTGAGTTCTATTAAAATACAAGGTACTTTTAAAAAAATCCTGCATTTGTTAATTTGGGTAAGAAAGAGAATTCCAGTGCATCCTTTATGGCAAACAGCTGCTAGCAAAATGCATCAAATAAATCACAGTAATATTGAGTTTACTATCTAACATGCCCCATTAATCAGATTCTTCCTCTAATGATGTATATTGCTGTAGTCCTTCGATGAAGGAAACTAACAGTCAAGTGGTTTCTCATTTCTTTAAACCAACAAATGTAATCCATTTTTTTTCCTTTAATGCAGATTAAAGAAATAGGCTTGTAGAATGTAATGAAGTAACAATTATCTTTCTAGCAACAACAAAATATAATAACATGCAGCCAGATTGCCACCTTGAACAACTTACACAATCCTGCTTTGCAAGGCTGTGTAGTAGTTGGGAGCCAAAAAAGTCACCTAATTCACAAAGAAAAAAAAAAAAAAAAAAAAAAAAGGCAGATCCACTTAAAAATTTGAGCTAACTTAGGGTATCTAATACTTTCTAAATATATTTTAATCAGTTTAAAATCCATAAAAGAGCATCGACAAACCTTCAGAGCATGAGTCATCGCTGCTCACGCTGAGTCGCTCAGCATTTCCCTGAACATATTTGTTGTACAGTTTTATTCGTAAAGCCCAGCTAAGATCTGGCTGCCTGACCGTGTTCTTCAGGCGACGTCTGGCATTGGCAAACCAGTTTGATACCTGCATACAAATGTGTGTATTAGTTTCCCTTGAAAATTAAACAAATAAACAAATCTGTACAGCCCTCATGACCTTTATGTACATAAAGCTTTCATGAGCTTTATGCACAGCTTTATGTACCTTTTGCTTCAAGGACACAGCAAACAAAAGAAATACGAACAGAAGTCCGCAAAATTACCACTGAGTAGAGCAGGAATCTCATAGAGGAAGGCAAGTTCAGGCTTCCCACTCTTCCCAAGTGTTAGCAAAACCACATTATCACAAGGTTTCAATTAAGGTGTCCCAACTGCTAGTTTTATATTCATCTTTTTTTTCTTTTTTTAATTTTAAAGATATAACGCTGAACTTTCAATTTGAACCTTCCATATACTACCAACTTCCTAAATTAAACTAGTATCTAATATTCAGGAATCTCCTTTGATATTTACATAGGCTACAATATGGTTGAACAGAAAAAGACATTTTAAACTTGTATATATAAAAGCCCAAATTCTCCCTTGTACTTTAACAGGACTCTTAGTCTGACAAGCCGTGGGTATCAGGAAAGTCTTACACAGAGTACAGCGTACTTTTACTCACTGCAGAAATCAACCATTTGCTCTACAGAGCAACACAACAGATTTTACAAACTCTTTTTGTTGTGGACAGCCTAAAAAATAGTAAATATGCAATTTCTCACAACGTGACTACGAAATGATAGTCTGGTTTGTCCTCCTTTCGAACTGCAGAGCATTTTCTAGAGTGTGACATATCAAAATGGATACATGTTAGTATCCCTCTAGCACAAAGGCTTATCACTAATTCAGCCTCAAACACAAGTGTTTCACGGAGGTTTAGGCACTGAATGAGCAAAAAGGCACATTCTACCCTTCAGTGCCAGCAGTGATAATTAAATCACCAAATGGGGTGCATGTACTTGCAGTTTTGCATGAAAGCACACCTGAGAAAAATTCTATTGCAACTCAAAAAGATAGAAAATGAAGAATACTGACAACTCTATCTTTACTAGGAACAAGAGCAGAGGCAAGTGACCTACTTTCTAATGATATTTGCTTAATGATAAATAAGGTGTTAAGAATACTATTTAACCCTGGCATGCATAAGTGCATTTTGACATGACGTCTGCAAGAAAGAGGCAGAGTAGCATCACCTGCAAAGGAGAATGCAAAGAATGTTAGCAGCCTACAGCTCTGCTCACATCTTTGTGTTATGAACATGCACACAGAGGAAGCCAGAGTACTGTCATCATATTTTAACCTGGCAGCAATCATACCACTTAATTTACATCAACCTGCAATGCAAGTTCATACATGCTTTATCAACACATGCTACCCTAACGAATAGAGAACCAAACTGTAGACCTTAGTGTTGGATTTTGGACCTAGTTTTGTCATCTGTCTGTTGTAGCTGAAGTTACTGTATAAATCACACAGAAATATCTGTCTAATTATTCTGGGTCAATAATCTCTTCTAAAGTGATTATGAGAAAAATAAATACTATGTGCCTAAAGAAAAAGTAAAGCTTCAGTTCAGAGTCCCAGCTAGAACTCAGCAGTGGTGTCTTATGCCTGTCAGTTTGATTTTACTCTAAAATTACTCTAAAATTAAATTTACATGAAACAGGGTTCCCTGGATCACTGCTCAGATAGCAGGCACATAACTTTACAAGCCATGTAGTTCACTATGACAGTTTAGAAAACCAAAACTGTAGCTGACAGAGTAAGTAATTTTCATTGTCTTCTGAGGCTACTTGCTTATAATCATCATATTTACACAGTAGTTTTCACAGTAAATGAGATAGAATGGGCTGGAATCCATGCACTTTCTAATGCTGATAATAAAGTCACTCCAGACTGTTCAGCTGAAGCAGCGGTCACCTGCTGCACAACAGTGTAATTCTGAGATCAAGTATTTAACAGCAGAGATGGATCAATCCAGGGTTCCAATCAACAGGACTGAAGTTACTGCAGCATTTTACCAAACTGACAGCTTTCCAACCCCTCATGAGAAAGATTCCATTATACTTTATTTTATTACAGACTGAAATTTTTCATCAGTGAAATGCCATTTACAGAAAAGATAGGGTAGTATTAGTGTGATTCATACATAAAAGCAATTAAATTTAGCAGGAGTGATTTCTGCATGGTACTCTTGATTTATTTTAGGCTCATTCTTCCCATGTCATTGCTTTGCTTTTTGCATATCAGTATGAAAAAATGAGTCATATTTTAAGTCTTCTGCTATGAGAGAAGGGAATAGTAGTATTTGCTTGTTATTTCATAATGAGATAAATGTACTGCACCTTGTTCTCCTGCTCTTTCTGGAGCAGATGATTTTAAGTATCATCACACAGCATGTCCATGACAACCAGGGGATCAGGCCCAGCCAGCTAGGATTTGTGAAAGGCACGTTCTGATCGACCAACCTGATCTTCATCTATGACACGGCGACCCACTTAGTGGATGAGAGGGAAGCTGTGGGTGTGTCTGCCCGGACATTAGTGAAGCCTTTGACACCATTTCCTACAGCATGTCCTGCAGAAACTGGCTGTCCATGGCTTGGATGGGTGTGCTCTTTGCTGGGTAGAAAACTGTCAAGATGGCCAGGGCTGGGAGTGTTGGTGAATGGAGTTACATCCAGCTGGTCACTGGCCACCGGTGGTGTTCCCCAGGGCTTGGTATAGGGGCCAGTCCTGTTTAATAGCTTTATCAGTGATCTGGATGAGGGGATTGAGGGCAGCCTCAGTCAGTTTGCAGAGACACCAGATTGAGTGGGAGTGTTGATCTGCTGGAGGGCAGGAAGGCTCTGCAAGGGCTCTGGATACATGAGCCAAGGCCAGTGGTAAGAGGTTCAACAAGGCCAAGTGCCTGCCCCTGGGTCACAACAACCCCTGCAGGGCTACAGACTGGGGGAAGTGGATGGAAAGATGACTGCTGGAAAAGGACCCAAGGACATGAGCCAGCTGTGCCCAGGTGGCCAAGAAGGCTAATGCCATCCTGGCCTGGATCAACAACACAGAGACTGGAATCCTTTGGCATATGGTCTGGTTTGCATCTTAATTCAGGCGGAGGCATTTCTAATAATTTTAAGAACTGGACCATAACATGTGGCCAGCAGGACCAGGGCAGTGATTGTACCCTTGTGCTGAGCACTGGTGAGGCTGCAACTTGAGTGCTGGTTCCAGTTCTGGGCCCCTCAATTCAGGAAGAATTGAGGTGCTGGGTAGAGTCCAGGGAAGGACAGTAGAGTTGGGGAAAAGTCAGGAGCACAGGTCTCATGTGGAGCAGCTGAGTGAGCTGGGGGGGGATTAGCCTGGAGAAAAGGAGGCTCAGGGAAGACCTTACTACTCTTTACAACTACCTCCTTTCAGGAGGTTGTAGGTGGGGGGGTCAGTCCATTGTCCCAAGTGACAAGTGATAGGAAAAGAGGAAATAGCCTCAAATTGAATCAGGGGAGGTTTAGATTGGATATCAGGAAAAATTTCTTTACAGAAAGGATGGCCAGGCGTTGGAACAGGCTGCCCAGTGAAAGTTACCATGGTTGAGTCACTGTCCCTGGGGGTATTTAAAAGAAATGTAGATAGGTGCTTAGGGACATGGTTTAGCAGTGGACTTGGCAGCGCTGGGTTAACGGTTGGACTCAATGATTATAAAGGTCTTTTCCAACCTAAATGACTCTATGATTCTGAAAGAACCTCAAGTTAGCTTTTAGAAGAAAAACCTTTTACTAAAGCATGAAGCAGCAAACTCACTCTAGAAACTCTTACCCCAAATGCAATTACAACAAGGCCCATTAAAACCTTGGAAGAAAGGAAAGTTTGTCAAATTCATTTAGGAGATTTTTAAGCTTAATCTTTAGGTGCTTTCCAGCTTTTGGGCACTAGTGCATGTTGCTGGAAAATCCTGATTTCTAAGATATCATGAGATTCAACACCTCTCTCACTCTTCAGTCTTGGACAATCTCCAAGTGTGTGAACTGGAACGAACTGCAAAGCCACAGGCTGTACCAGTCAGCGTGCTCACCCTGACCTCCAGCCACCCCCTGTCTCCTTCAGAAACACCAACAGTTTTACCACTCATTTCAACCAGCCATAAATGTTACACTGTCAATCCATGTGGTCTTTAAAACCTGCCTGTCCACTGCTGTAGGTCCCACTCACAAAGAGTGTCAGTTTGCACCACACTTACCTAAACCATTACAAAAAGAAGCAACAAAGCTGCCAAAAACATCCAACCTTTCCCATGGTCCCAAGCCATGCTACTGTGATCTCCAAAAATAATAATAATAATAATAATAATAATAAAAATTCTTTAGATAACAGCCAGCGGGAAAATCTTCATCACATAAACCTCCCAAGAAGCAAGTATCTTGAAAAAACACACGATGAAACTCACTATTCTTGTAAAGCAACAATCCTGTAGTTCTTTGAGAAGTAAAAAGACAAAACCCAAGGGGAACGACAACAGATGTGCTTTCCAGCATTCATTTTTTTACAGCAGTTCAGTTGTTCTCTAAGAGCATCAGGTACTTATATCAGCATCATGAAATATTGACCCTCTGGCTTTACTTCTGAAGATACATCTTCAATTTTATTGTAATTTGTTCTGCTTCAGTGCTTAAGAGTGGCCAAACTTTCAGAAAGGGAACAGACATCAAGCAATTCTCCTCCTCCAGTAATCCAGATATGCCTTTATAAATCTGAATACTATTAAATCCATAGCAGCACATGACTGATATACGAATCCTTGTATTGAAAAAGCCTTCTTTCCAACAATACACACAGTCATATTTCTTTCTAGAAGGAATATACAGCCATTTTTCTTTTTTATTTCACAAGAACATCGAAACCAAAATTTAAAATAAAATAAATCAAGCACTGTGGTAATAATACAGATGAAAATGTAGCATATTAATAGGACAAGTTATTGGATTCTGAATTGGAATCTAATTGGAGTAAAATATAAAATGCCTTTTCAAACTATATTGCTTTTTTGGTTTCCTGCTTTGGCAGTTGTGGAAGTAGAAAAGTTTGGACTGTTGGACTGAAATCTGCAATAACATTTGCCTTGAGGACTCCCAAAGACCTTGTTGGCCTGCACAGGAGTAAGTCAGCCCAGAATTTGCCCCAGGTTTTGCTACTACTACTTAAGAAACAAGATGATTTATGATTCCTGCAAAATCCTACCTCATTGAAAGAGTCTGACTTTTCTTCAGCACTGCAGTCAGACATGTATCTGGAATAGTCCCCTTGCTGTCCCATTGCACCCAAGAACAGTGGGGTTGGCCAAAGTATTAGTAAGGTAGAACAAATTAATCTAAAATCAACCAAATGGGTTGATTAGCAAAACTAATGAAAATAAAGTTATGGAAGGTTCGACATGCAGATACAAATAACAAAAGTTATTAGTATCTGCATGCCATTAGTTTGTCTTAACAACAAAAGTAGAAAAACAGGGCTGGATGTTCACTTCTTTGTCTAACAGAAGAATTTGTTTAATCTATGCCATAATCCTGAAAAAAGCTCCTTGGGATAGATGATACATACTGGAATGAGGTTCATTAGATGAAAGAAAGCAGAGGGAGGAAAGTTACATCCGTATTATCAATATTACTGTGACCACCATCATCTTGCAGGCAGCTGCTGAAGACCTTTTCCAAGATTGTCAGTCAGGTGAAAAACTAAAAAACCCCCAACCATTCATTCCCTAAATGGCATTTTGTCAGAAACTCAGAAACTCAAAGGGATATTCAACAGTATCTTTTGCCTTTCCTATTGCTTGTGACAACAAGGTGTTAGCACATGAGGGATTCTGGGAAGAGGTAGCAGCTGTCAGCAAACAGCCTCCACAGGGGTGGAAAGCTGTGGGGCCAAACACCACGGGACCACACTGAGAAATGTAAAAAGCGTAGGAAACATGAGACCAGTCAGCAAACGTGAAGGCATTTAACCTAGAGGAAACATCATACACTGATTCCTGGTTCTCCAACAATGTCCAACAATATTACTAGATTAGAAAAACCATTTATAGGCAACCCTGGTTGATGCTTTTGCAAAAGTGTCCCTCCTGGGACAGAAGTAAAGCTTTCCAACAGACACCATAGCCCAGTCCCAAACCTGCTCTTGGTTATATCATTTTTAAGCTATTTCAGATGTACCCAGTGTGACTGAGATCACACCCTGGCATGCTCTCTCTCACTCTTAGAGAACAAAGATTTTGAACTGAATTACAATCTCATTCTTTTTGAGCATCCAAAAAGTAGGTGTGTGATGTGTGTTGTTTAGCTCTTTGTGGCTCAGGAATTACTGCTTGTGCCAGACATATGTATTTACATCTCATACAGATGCTATCAAATTTCTGGATTAAAAGAGCATTGCACAAAAACGATGCAAATAACACCTGGGATTTCTCTTTGATGTCGTGCTTCTGTACATGAAGATAGATGTGCCTGTTTGCACAGTTCTTTTAAATATTGCAGTTCATAGAAACAAAACTGGTCAAATCCAGCTTCAACGTAAAACCACTAGAGGTTAGAGGGGTCTAACAGAGCCAAATGCTGCCCTTCCTGATTATTTTTAATTTTATTCTACACCTTATGTAGATAATAAAACTCTATGGAGAAGTGTCCATGGCTCACCTAATGCTTTTATACAGGCTAACGCATCTTATCCCCATCAGCATTTATCAAAGCTCCATGAGAGAAATCCTGCAAAAATCCACCAGATTTTTCCCTTTTCTGCTCATCCTGAGGCATTTTTAAAAGAATAGCAGAACTCCTCAAGATGTCACTAGTGTGAAAGTGCCCCAACACATATTGTGGAATTATCTTTTAAATCTCATGTAAAAATACAGGGATATTCTAAGGACCAGTGTCCAGTAAAATACTCCTATTAAATTTTGCCATTGAAGGGATAGTGTTCATGTAATCATAGTTTAAACCTTTAATGTATATTTTTTAAAAGCAAAAGATGTTGCTTTAACTATATCTTCCAGTTATAACTGGCATTTTCTGAGACATTAATATTATTTTTGTCAAAGCTATAGTGTTTTTCCTGGTGCAATAGTTTCAATGTGAGGTACTGAAGTGTAAAAATTTTCCATTTTGCCACTACTAGAACTAAAGTTCATAGCACAGGTTTTTTTGAAGGGGCACTCAAAATAATAAAGCTGAATTACCACCTGCTTTTTTCTAATACTTTAGGTTACTTTGATCTCTTTGTATCCTTTGCAAAGTGACACATAATGTGTTAGGCAGAGTGATGAGGACCCAATCCTGCAAACACATGGGTTTCATTTTATGCACCTAGCAGTAGCTTGCAGTAAGGAAATTAGATTATTCACAATGCATAAATCTTTGCAGCATCCAGACCTGAGATAGCATCGCTCGGCAACCGATAGCATTTAACCACATATTTCAGTAGAGTGCCAGATGGCAAAGAGAACAAAGAAGTGAGATTTATAAACACTTGCAGCAAAATTTATGCCTCTTACAGCAAGACAACTGCCAGTCACTTCAGGGGAGAATTACCTGAGAGCAAAACAATTACTCCCCATGTCTATTTATATTACAATGATAATTCCTGCAAGACTGTGTGTGCTGAGGCACTGCACACAGTGTGTAGGGTAATGCTGATGTCTGTCTGTGCAACAGGTGATGACAATTATTATCAGAACAATGGAACACTTTCCATCCTGCCCCTTTTCAAAAGGGAAGAGTAGCTCCCTGCAATTTCCTCAGCAATTCCTATTCTGTGCTGAAATCTCCCATGACTGATATTTATTTTTTTTACCTGAGAATTTTTAAAGACTATGCAAAAAAATTTTCATTATATTGATGAATGAGATGAAAGTATGATGGCATCCATTCCTAGGAGGGCAAGCACACACTTTTTGCTGATTGTCTTTAGCACTTCTCCAGCCACGATAGCTCAGATGTGGTAATTTTTGCTCGAGACAGTCCTGCTGGGGTGAGGGAGCCCAGGGGAGAGTGGAAGAAAGATGTGGACAGGACCCCTTGTGTCTTGCTGGCTGCACTGATGCTCCCCGATACCCAGCAGTGTCCTTCGCTCAGTTCACAGAGGAGCTTTGGCAGATGCAGTCCCCATCCCTCCCGTCCATGAAACGCCTCAGAGCGCCTTTGGGAGGTTGGGGTAAGGAGTTCCCTTCCTTACCTGCACCAGGGTCATCTGGGAGCCGAGGGCCAGCAGAATCTTCTCCGTCTTGGTGGGGTACGGGTTGTCGCGGTGCTTGTAGAGCCACTGCTTGAGCGGCCGCGCCATGTCCTGCAGAGCCTGCCGCTTGTGCCGCACCTTGCCGCCGCTCTGCCGCGCCCTGCCGCGGAGAAGGGGCGCTGAGGACCGGAGCGGCGGGACACCTGCCCGCTCCCCGCGCCCGGCCCCGGGCCCTGCCCGCTCCCCCACCCGGGTGCGGGAGATGCGCCCCGGCCGAGGGGGGACCCAGCTCGGGGTGCGCCCAGCCCCGGGGGACGCGCTGCCCGGAGGAGCCGAGCCCCGTCCTCGCGGGGTGCTCGGGGACTTTCCACAGCCGCCACACTCGGCCCGGGCAACTGCTCAAGTGAAGGTGATGCTCCCCGGACTCGCCGTGGAGGGTCCGGGCGAGCGGACTCAGAGCTGGTGAATGGCCGCGACAGTGCTGCGGACACGGGCGGCGGCCCCGCGGGGATTTCAGCGGGCCCGGGGCTCTGCCGGTGCGAGTGTCCCGATGTTTTCGGTGCTCGGCACCTCACAGGCGTGTGGCCGGTCTATCTACAGAGGGGCTTTCCAGCGCGGCCAGGCCGCACCTCGCACGGCCGGCCGCGCATCCCGCAGCTGCGCTGCCCCGGGGCCAGCCCAGCCTGGTTCCCCTGCCCGAGTTTATCTCCCGCTGATACTCAAGAGATACCCGCGGCACCGAACAGCTCCTGGATCTTTTCCCTCCTCGGAGCCGGCGGCGAGCGGTGCTCCTGGAAGAGCCGGCGTGCCTCTCCCAGCGCCGCCGGCAGCGACGCGAGGCAGCCCGCAAAGCCCCGCGCCTACCGAGGGAAACAGCGTATGCCGGGGGAACAAAACACGAATTCCGTTTAAAAAAAAATAAAAATAACAAAACCAAAAGATGTCCCTCTATAAATAAAGGCCTACAATAAAAAGTGAGTGAACAAAATCGGCGGAATCCTAAGGAACGAGCGGAGGCAGCGCCGCGCGGGGCGGAGGGGGCTCCGGGCGGCGCTGGGCGCGGCCGCCGGCGGCAGGGGGCGCCACGGGGCCGGGCCCCCGCTGCCTCCCCGGGCTCCGCGGCAGCCGCGCTCCGCCGCGACCGGCGGCAGCAACGCCGGCGACACACCTGCGTCCTCTGGCCAGCACCGCCGGTAGAGCCGCGAGCTGATGCAATCGCTACGGTGAAAATTCGTCAGTGCAAGCAGCTTCCCGGGACTCCTCGCTTTCGCAGCCGCCTGACTGTGCTCCTCGATCTTTACTTTGTAACGCTGACCCGAAATGTCTCGTCAGCGCTCGCCAGCTCAACTCTTGCAGCTATAGCTGTTAACACGCCAGAGCTCGCACGTCCTCTCATCACCTTCTATTTCACCTGTTCCAGCATCAAAAAACCCTAACCCTCAAAAAACAACAAACCAAAAAAGCCCCTCCAAAAAAACCGGCTTCGGGCGGCTTAGCCTCAGCTGCCGTTTTAGCAAACCCGATCTTAATATCACGTTATCCAGCCCTCGACTGGCATCGCGCTAGTCCGTTCTAAATCCCATCCCTGAGAACGCAGCTCCTTCCCGCCCGTTCGCTCGGCTCGCTGCGCACCCGCGGGGACGGCGGAACAAGTGCCGGGGCCGCGCAGCGCCCGCCCGCCTCAGCCCCGCTGCCGCGGCACCGCCGGCGGGGATCGGCCGCGCCGCCGCCCCGAGCCCCAGGTCTCACACGTCCCGCCTGGCGCCTCCGTTTTGGAGACTTTAATTGCATGAAGCGCCAGAGCAAGCCGGTGGAGCCCCGGTGTTCCCGGTTTGTTTTTGTTCGGAGGCAGAGGGGGAGGTCAGGCACAGCAGGACAGGAGCGCTCTGTCTCGTACATTCCAGCCCAATCGGACGCCCCTGCATCACCTATTGCCGGAATTTCCCACCGTAGCGGTGGAATGAGAATCCCAGAGAGCACGAACCCGGGGCCGCGGGCAAAGACCCAGCTACAAACCCATCTCGCGACCCCAAATCGGCGACGCGGCGGCCGGGAGCGCCGGCAGAGCGGGCAGAGCCGCCGCCGAAGCCGGTGCGCGGCGCGGAGACGAGCGCACGGCATACCCCGTCCGCCGGTTCCGCAGGCTGAGGCTCTCCTTGATGGACGGGCTGTCGGGGAGCAGCACCTCGGCGTGGTGTGGGCCCTCCACCACCCCCACGTAGGACCGGCCGCTCCGCTCCCGCTCCTTGGCGTCCTCCTCGAAAAGCACCTGGCCGCTGAGCTTGCTGAAGACGATGGTGTTCATGGTGGGGGGCTGGGGGCCGCCGTCGTGCTGGCCGCCGGCTCCGAGGTGCGGAGGCTCGCTGTGCGCTGCGGGGAGGCGGCAGCGGTCACCGGGCAGCCGCGCCGAACCGCCGAGACCCGCCCGGCGCGACCGGCGGGGCGGCAGCGCGGAGGCACCGGGCGCCGCCTGCCCACCCACGGGGGGGGGAGGCAGCCCGCCCCTCCCACGGCCCGGCCCGCTCTCACGGCCCCCCCACACAACCCCGGCCCGCTTCCTCGGCCCGGCCCGATCCCACGGCCCGGCCCGCTCCCGGTCGCACCTCGCCGCCAGCCTTCGCCGCTCTCCTCGCTCCGTGTCGCAATAGTTCGGAGCGCGGGTTTTCTGTCGGCTTTGGTGTTTCTGTCTCGCTTGCACTCTCTCTCACTCCTTTTTTTCCCCCCTTTTCCCTTCCCTTTCTCTCCCCTCCCCCGGAATGATTTTCCCCTTCTCCCTCCCCAAACGGGGAGGGAAACAAATTGTTTTTAACGACCACCAAATGCGCAGGGCCGGCGCCCGGAGGCACAGCCGCCGCGCAGCCACTCAAACTGTCGGGACTGCCGCTCCCCATCCCGGGGGCAGTCACCGCTGGCGAGGGGACCCCAGCAGCCCCAGCCAGGGCACGGGCCCGCCCGGCCACAGCGGCGTCGAGGGGCGCTGCTTGGAGGGGCGGGAGGAGTCCGGCCAGGGGCATCTGAGGGTACGGCGGTGCACGGCTGGGCCGTCCGCCGTCTGTATGGGGGAGCCTCCCGGGGAAGGCGGCTGAGGACACCGGCTGGTTGTCACCCTGACCGCGGGAGAGACCCCCGTCGGGGGCGCGAGGCGCAGCCACAGCCCCGTGCGACTCATTAACACCGGTGTTTAATGATGCTATGCCAGGAACCATCTCCCACCACGTTTCCCCGTCTTCTCTTGTGTGTCGTGTGTCCCCGCTATCCCCCGCCCCAGGGTTGTAAATTAGCCCGAAGTCCATGCCGGGAGACAGCCCCGCTGCCTTTAGCATCATCTGCACTCTCCCGCAGAGACACGATGTTCAGTGCCCGGCCATGCCTACGGGCGCCCCCGGCCGCTCCCAGGGATGTGCCCCTGTTCCCTCGGCCCCGCCGCTGCGCACCCCCTGAGGCCGCACAGCCCCGCGGAGCGGCAGCCCGGCCCCGCCGCGCTTGAAGGTTTGGTTTTCTGTGCGCAGAAACGAAGAAGATGGCCACGGTCAATATTTACAAGGATGTAATTCAGACGTTATTTGACCGCCGCGGGTGAACGGGAGCAGCCGTCTGCGCCTGCGGGCCCGGAGGGACGTGCGCGGCGCGGATCCCTCGTTCCGCCACCAGCCGCAACTCCACGCTCTCCATGGCACCTCTATGTCCCCGTCTTGTCCCCGCAAGCGTGACCCCAAAGTACCCGAGTCTACATACGGCTACTACTTGTATCCCCCCGGCCCCTACCATCATCCTGGCTGGTTCCCTCCCGTTTTCCTGGGCTGCAGAGGCCACAGCGGAGGGTACGCGGCTCTCCGCTGGCTTGGCGCTGGAGCGGTAGGGACGGAGGGAGAAACATGCTGCGGGCCGAGGACCCCCGCCCGCCGCCCCGCAGGGCTCAGCCTTCCCGGGGCTCACCCCCATCCCTGCACCCCGGCGTCAGGCGTGCGTGACGTCACGGCCACGCTCCGTGACGTCACACAGCCACATGCATTGGGGAAAGCGTTCCTGGAAGAGCGGCAGCTTGACATCGGGATTCACCGATCCCGATTGTAATATCTCCATTTCCTGATGGGAAACAGGGGAGGGCCTGGGGAAGGGCAATGCACCGAATACGCCCTAATGCCCAGAAAGAGAAACTGCTGTCCTCAGAAAGGAAAAGGCATGAACAACTTGCTGCCAGTCCCCTGCCGAGAAAACAGAAGGTAGAAAAATGTAAATAACCACGCGAATGCTCCTGTGCAGGCTGTGCATCCTGTACGTCCACAGACTTTTGGGCAAAGCCCTGGTAAGGCTGCCCCTCAGGACATGACCTGGCCAGAGCATTCAGGAGCTAGCTAGGGGAGAAGCTGGCATAGGGGAGCAGTATGGGACAAATGCCTCCTATTAGACTGTGCTAACATACTGAATAGGAGCTTCCTGCAAAGCACACAGCTCTGATCATTGCCATGCCCAAATGAACTGTTTATGACATGGGAAGTGGTGTTGTAATTACGTCACAGGAAAAGGAGTCTTAGAAAGTGACAGGTTTGACCAAAAACAAGCGCCCGTGGGAAGGTGATCTCAGTTGTTTGCAGTCTCAGATGATTGTTGTCATCCCACTCCCCTCTCCAAACCCCTCTGCCTGGGCAGGTGCAGGTTCTGGTGGCCAGAGGCTGAGGGCAGATGCAGATGGGGCATGGCTTGTTTCTGTGGGCTCTGCAGAATGAGACAGCCTCTGGAGAAGGGGCAATCCATGCACTGGCAGGGTACTGAGCAAGTGCCCTTGGAAGACCCTTCCCTCTGCCTGTCCACCGTGAAGGAATGGATGCTCATTCCCTGTGTTATGCATCAGGAGGGGCTGGGAAGGCAAAAATATTCCTTCCCCGTGCCTACTGATGATGGCGCTGTTTGGGCGTGGGCTTACAGGATCATGGCACTTGCAGGGTATGTGGCCATCCTCAAGGACATGTGTGGTCCCCAGGAGTGGCGCAAATGTGCACTGCTCACCTGCCAGCCTGTCCAGAGCTGGGCAGGGCACAGACAGCCAGGACAGCAGGTTGCTGAGGGCCTAGCAGACCCCACACCCAGAATAAGTCACAGCAGTAAGAGCCGAGGGCAGAAATCACCATTTGGAAAGCAGTTCATGAAAAAAGCAAAAGTGTGTGTGGGGTAGGCATTGCCAAACGTGGTGAGGCAGTGGCAGGAGCAGTTGGCACTGCGGTGCCTCACAAGCCTCCAAAGCAGTGAGATCTCCCAAATCATCACACGTAAATCTCACACACGCCCGCCCCCTCCATATTTTATTACATAGATCACAGTTGGAAAGCTTAAATGAAAACAGTGTTTCTATTTCCAGAGCTTGTTTAACATCATGAATGTGATACAAACTGTGGGCTTCGTGTTTTTAATTAAGGTTACTTACCCTTCCATGCACGGAAAAAGAAGTCAATAGTTGCTGGCCGCATACCGCAGCCTGCAGCCGACTCCCCTGAGGATGTAGCATCAGCTGATGGGAGCACTGTGGCTCCCCTGCATCCCACAGTGGGACAGAAGCCTGGGGCACAGCAGGACTCCAGGCACCTGCCAGGCTGGAGCTGCAAAAAACTCCTTGCCATTCATTGCAACAGCCCTCTATTGGCCCGTGCTTGTGTGCCAGCTCCAGACAGCTGGTAGGCCAGGTTGGCATGCCAAAAAGGGGCATCAAGGCACATTTCCAAGGGATATCATGCAGAAAGAGCCTAAAAGTGGTGCTTTGGGTCCTAATGTGTCTCACTAGTGGAGCCAGGAAAAAATCGACTGTACTGTCAGGCTGAGAGGAGAATTTGCTCCTGAGGCTGCAAGTGATGGAGCTCCTCAGTCACTGCCAGCCCTGCTCCAGCTCTTGGAGAGGCTGCAGCCCCAGCCCTGCTGCCTGGGCTTGGCAGCCGTGCCATAGAGCTCAGATGGCACCACTGGGGCTGGCTGTGAGAACTGCTCTGCCTGCTTCCCCCTTCTCCAGCCATGAGTGGGGGAAAATCCAAAAACAGTTCAGTAGGGTCCCATCTATGCTCCTAAACACAGTCCTTGTTTCTGGTGTCCAGTTCCAGCAACGTGTTGCTTTTGTCCGTTGTTCTGGTTACTTTTTATATACTATCAGCAAACATTTAGTTGGTGTTGCATTTCCACAGCTCATCCCTCCAGCTGCAGACTCCTTCACAGTAAACATATATGTTTGAATTTGAAATTCAAATAATTTCCTCATGTTCCTGGCACTCTCTGTGCTGTGGCAGGTTGGGTGGCTAAATAACTATAGTCATGTATATTGAAAGGCCTAAAGTTTTGTAGGTGAGAAATTGTTTAGGATTATGCCAAATGGGGTGTTATCCAAACTACAAAATAGCCACACTTGCAGGTAAAGCAGCTGCAGAGACCTTTTGCCATCCCTCACAGCAGCTGGATTACTGCTGAGCAAAGTCCTGAAGCACACTTAGACAAGGACGAACCAGCTTAACCATGTTGGCTAAAAGGGGTTTGGTCTGCTTCTGTGAGGAGATATGGCAGAGTAGCTTTAGAATGGGCTCTTCGTGCTTATTCTGGTAGCTCCCAGATCACTGGAATAAGATAACATAGGGATGAAGTTAAATCTCGTAATGTAGAGTTGTGTCCTAAGAAAGGAAGGACTGCCTCTTTTGAAGACTTTGCTGGACCAATGCCTAGAATAGCCACTGTCTTCAGAGCAAGGAGGGTCCATCCTTGGGATCAGCGAGGTCATCATACTGGGCATACAACATCTGAGAAGAGAGACAATTATGCTGGACCATTAGAAGATAGGTTCTGAAGTTGCTAGATGATTTTTGCATGCAAAGACCTGTGGAGAAAAGAGCTTTAGAAGGTTTTTCACTTGTTTTTCAACAAGTGCTGAAGGAGCACTTGAAAGGCAGTATGTGTGCTTATTTCTTTTCTTTATGGATATTTGGTTTGGACAAACTGGTAAGAAGGTGTGTTGGAATGATGTATGCAGGAAGGAAACAGGTCAATGTAATAATCTGTGACTATCCCTAAAGCAGCTTTAGTGCCGGTGCTGCAGCAGGTAATATTGTCAAACTGCAGGGACCTCTGTGAGAAAGGAGGGCAACAACAACCAAAGGTGAAATGAGGATGTTGTCAAGAGGTGCTCTGAAACCTGGCTGATGTGGCCATTAATCGAACCCTGTTTTCAATTCCAAATAATTGGACTGGACTGAGATAAAATTATAGACTGTAGCTCCAGTGTTGCATTCAGCACAACTCCACTATTTCCTTACTGTGTACACCTGGGAAGGGTGTCCACCAAGAAAGCTGGTCTGCTATCTGCAGACTGCTGAATGCTGCAGAAAGGTGGACCAGACATCACCTGATGAGAAAGCCAAAAAACAAGTCCTGTAAAAATGAAGATGACCTTGTGTGAAGGTCCAGTTCTAGCCTTCCACAGATCAAGAATATTGTGTTTGGAAAAGAGTAGGTTGAGGGCATGGGCTGGTTTGTAGAGTGGACTTGTGGTACAACATACAATATTGCAAAGGAAAGTGGCCAGGGTGCTTCAGCTGCAGGAAGGGGTTAACCATGAAGCTGTGAGCATGGCTTTAGTCATGGCTGTCAGGTGTGGTGGGGCTGAGACCATTCTGAAGTCAGGGAGCTTATCTTGCAAACATAAGGAGGGGACAGGTGCTTCTTCTAAAGATGCACCTGGCCCCTGTTTCTTTTGGGAAGCATGGGGTCCTATGGGTGGCCTCCCTGATAACACCCTCAGACTGAGGCTAGTGGCAGCAAAAAGCTCCAGACAAACTGCAGACCTGGAAGCCCCCAACATAGAGCTGTTGCTTTATCTAGAAGGAGGGAAGACCCAGTTCTGTTCTACATATGTGCTTTGTCTTAAGAATGGATAAACAAAACCAAAAAAAGGTCTCCAAACAAGGATCTCAGTTATTTCTACTTCCATCTGAACACATCCCCAAAGAGTCAGAAAAACAATCTCCCGGCTTGTGCTTAAGGTCTTTATTTTTTCTCACTTCTCTGCTCCACCTCCATTTTTTATTGCATTTTTTAGGTTTCCATCCCCTTGGGCCATGTAAAACAAAACTCCTTCCATAAGGCCTCTGCTGTGCATCAGCTGCTGTGTGCAGTGGGCACGGGGAGGAGGAGGAGGGCCGTGGTGTTTGCAGGAGACATGTTTTCCCAGCGTCCCATAGGTCAGGCTTAGCTGGGGCTCTGTGACCAGCCACAAGGGCAAAAGGGCTCCAGAGAGGGGCCAGATGGTTTTCCTGGGAATAGAAATGTGTGTAATGCCTTCTTAATTAGGAGGAAATGTGGTCAGCAGGAGAAGCTCTGCAGCTTGGCCTGGGACAGAGCCATTGTCTCAAGATCAGGCCTCTTTGTTTATGTGTCTGAGCTTCATTTATGTGTGAGCTGTTCTGCATTTTGTGTTTAGGATCCAGGTGGGGGCTGTGTGTGCCCCACTGGAGACTCCACTCATGGAAATTGTGGCCTGCCTGGTTTCTTCAGTTCTGTGCCCTCTGTGGAGCCAAGCTGTGTGGGTTGCTCCATTCTGTACCATCACCCCTCAGCTAGTGCTTTTTACTTTAACCCCAAGGAATACAGAGCCAGAGACTCAAGCCTTAGATACATACACGAGCTCTTTTTTCCGTAAAAAAACCCAACAGCAGTTCAAACTTCCCCAAAGAAGATGATGTTCTTCATTACATGTAATGTATCAATATAAAAAAAAATATAAATTTTGCTGTGTTTTATACATTTTATTTATTTACCTGAGCTTTAAGTTCTCCACTTAATATCCTTAGAGCAAAATCACATTTTTTGAATCTGTATTAGCCAGGGAGTGACTCAGTTCCATTTGATGTAGTATCTCAGATGGGTGATGCCTGTTCTACGTTTGGAAAATGAATGTGAATTTGTTTGGCTTTAACATTAACGGTGCAGGTCACATTGCAGAAATCACTGCTCTGAAAAGCTAAGAATAAATGCTGAACAGTTGATAACAATAATAATTATAAATCTAATTTTTCTTCAGCCACCTGTGCAAAAATAAACACACCACACTGTGTTATTGAATTCCCTACTTTTTATGCCTGCTCTCTCATCTAGCTTCACTGGAGAGCATAAAGTCAGGTAATTTTACCACTGATATTTTTCAGTAATACAGATATAGAGGTCTATTCATAACTTGAAATTATCTGCAGAGTGGTTCAAACCATGGTAACATTTTGCTCAAACTTTTGTTTTTTGGGCAGGAAGAGAAGAGGATGTGCACATGTGTGAGAGCAAAGGTAGTGCAGCAATGTGCAAGGACACTGTGATTGATGTGGCGTCTGCCTGGGACCCATCCCCAGGGACTTACTCCACCAGCCCCAACTCTTGAGCATCCTCAAATATCCAAAAATGTCAACCAGCCCAGCAAGGCAGGGAGAAACACTTGGGCTGAGGGGATGGAGGGGGCAGCTGTGAGGGTCTGACTCCCTTCCCTGCTTGAGCTGCACGCGGTTTTGTGTGACCTCGAGGATTTCACAATCCCCATGCTTCTCTTCTGCAGCTGTAACACAGGAATAATAACGCTTCCTCCCCTTTCTCTGCTTCCTACTCTGCTTTTGGCACACTGCTAATACAAGAGGGCTTGATCTCAGTTGGAATCTATCACTGCTACTGACATGTTAATAATACCAGTAGAAACGTTTCCTCTTTCCTTTGTACTGACAGAGCTCTGCACGGGGTAGCAGCTCCCAACACGTCAGCCCAGAGCGTATTCACTTTCAACCCCAAATCTGAGGCATTTTCCGGACACAAGACAGAGAGGATGCAAGATTCAGGCTGACTTTTAGGATTTTAAACAGGGAGAAGTAGTCATAACATGCTTTGGTTTGATGGTCCTCCAGTTATTGCATAAACCTCTGAATTATCCTGAGCCTCTTGGCTGCTTGCACGGCGTTAAACCTCGTGCGGTTGAGTTGGGGTTTCGATGATTTTCTGTCTAGAGGCTGGTAGATATTGGGTCCTGGAGAGGACAGGGGGAGTTGGAGTGTGTTGCCTTGGCAACACGGATGTGATTGAGGGGATTTTGTGTCTTGAAGGAAAACCCCAAAGTTAGTGCCAGTTTCAATAAAGACTGCATGGAGTCAGGCCCCCGGAGCTGCCTGGGGAGAGCTTCCTTTGGGACACAGGATCTTGCTCTCTCTGGCTCTGCTTGGGAGTCACATAGTGGGGAGCTGGTTTCCCGCAAAGAAAGCCTGAGAAAATCTAAAGATACAATAAGGTTGCGGGAAGATTCTTCTAAAGATGGCATGCAATTAATGTTTTTGGACGGAGTTTGAAAATCTCATTTCTCATTGCTTGCAGTCATACAAAAACATCTCCCTAGCTGCTCTAGCTCTTACATAATTGATAATGTATAAATCTCGACTGATTTAGAAGTTTTCTGAAAGTTGTCCAGTAATAATAAATATGTTTGTTCAAGCAGATCAAAAAGTCAGGCCAATCATATTAATCTGTTTAACCAGTGCTGATAGCAGTATTGTCTCCTTTTTAGCATTACAGAGGTCAAACCTCTGTAAATAGCTGTAAAATACACAAATGCTATTTTAGCAGAGGCTAAAGCCAGCAACTCAAGATGCAATTTGGCTTTGATAGCTACTGCAAGCCTTGAATGTGGATACCTGAGGAAAGGCAACAAACTCACACTCTGTCTGTGCTTTCCTGCTTGTGTACAGAATAGATGGATTCTGCAGGGTGCAAAACATGAAGTGTAGCAGCATAACTCATGTACACACTGTTACTATTTATTATTGGTGAGGCTGAGGCTTGCAAGCCAGCAAAGGAAATAGCTGGCACATCTTCATTAATTCCTTCTGGTTCTAAAGTAAGTAGTTTTCAGGAAATAATTCTCCAAGACCTTGGCTACACACACAGTGTATTTATTCAGAGTTGGCAGGGGCACCAGAAAACATATAGTTCATAGAGCCCTCATTTCTTTGGATCCCGAAGGTGTTTATCAAAAATGATTTTTAGACAGATTAGAGCCACACACATGCACAGAACCATGCCTATGACAGTCACTATGTCTCCAAGCACTTTAGGTTTAATCATAACCCCCATCCACCCTTTGAATAAACTTCAGAAATTCCCCGATGGCATTAAGGGTTATTTTGAGAATAAGGAGACATCCACCTTAGCCTGGCAAGTGAATATTGGCTTCACAGGTTTTTTCCTCCAAGTTACTTGAATATAACTATTATACTTTCTTCTGAATTGTAACTATTTGACTTGTGACCTCACAGATACTTTACTTGTTGCTTTGAGATCTAGCCATGACTAAACCCAGAAATTCAGATATATATCCAGACTTTTTTATCTGAAAAATAGACTGAAAATCTTGAATATCAGTCTCTCTCATGAGATGTCCTGATTTCATGCATTACAACAGGGCCAGAAATAACACAAGAACAGCTTTTCTCACAGTATTTCAGTAGTTCTTTTCTGGCCATTGCCAAAAGTAGGATGTGAAGACATGCACGAACATGAAAGCAAACTCTTATTAGAATAGTTCAAGTTCCTTTTGCATTGTGGTAAAAATTCGTGTCAATTTTCATTCTACTCAGACTATTTCAACCCTTTCAGTACTTCAAAAATCCGTCAGTATTTTTTCTTAATAAATCATTCTGCTAGCTTAAATGTGATTTGTGGGTTTTCATGTTTTTCTTTTTCTTTTTAAACACAGGCCAAGGATATGACAAAGTGTTCAGACCCAAATTGCACATTTGATTGTACACATAAATGTTGGCTATCCCACTGACTTTGCAAGAATTCCTCATTGGTGTAGTATTAAGCCTCCAGTAAGTATTTACAGGATTGGGACAGAAAGTGCCCTAGGATGCCCAGGGAAAGACTGCAACTACCATCAGTGGGGATGTGCCCCAGGGATAAAGACAGATTCAGTTTCAGGTTTGTATAATTGTTTCCTTCAAAGCTGTCAGTAGACTCAGGTGCTGGTCACCGCACAGTCTTTCCACAAAGTAGCAAAATGGTATAAAGTTAACTGCTCCAGCTGCCAGGGTAAATACTGGGAATAAGTGCAAGCACAAAGCAGAGCTGTAGCCTCCTCCTGCGGGCTCCTCCAGTGCGGGATGTGCACTGGGCTGACAGCTGTGGCAGGGATGGGGCAGATCCTGCTGCTGTGCCTGCCCCATCCTGGCAGTGGCCGAGCAGTATTTGCAGCAGTGCCCTGAGGTGCTCCTGATCTTTCAGAGTGACGGGCTCAACACATGCTCTGCCACATGGCAGGTTGTGCTCTCCTGGAGCGGGGCTCTCCACCCACCCTGGAGTTGTGGTGGTATCAGGTGAGGTTACAAATCTCTCTGCAGAGCAAGGTTTTCCAGATGTCTGAGCCTGGGTGCTTCCCAGGGCACAGAGGAGGTCAGCTAGGCCCTTTGGACTTTACCTTCTCCACCAGGCATATCCCAGCCTGTTTTAATAGACAGGTGCATCCCTTATTTGCCTATATTTTCTTTTCATTGATTCAGTGAGGAAAGGATGGCAGGGATGTGGTGAGAAGCTTCTCCATGCCAGGGCAGGGACACCTTGCTGCAGGGACACGTTGCTGCCACTGCTGAGGAGCTGAGCACCTTGCCCATGAACTAGTATCTAACGAGAGGGAAAGTGAAAAGAATTTTGGACTGCCCAGGGCAGCAGTGAAAGCCCTGAACTGATCTGCACTAACTGCAAACTTCGCATCACCACGTGGCACCAGGTGCTGGCTCAAACACTTGGTGTCTTTGGGAGAGCTGTCACCTTGTCAGGTCCTGGCTGGAGAGGGTCAAGTCACTGCTATGACGGAGAGGAGACCTCTAGTGTTTTGCTAATGCTCTCCACAAGGACAGCTGAGATATTAGTGTCTTACTGCAGATGGGGGAATCAGAGCGTGAAAACACCTGCCTGGCAAGCCAAGAGCTGTCAGGCCATTTACAGGATATATTGCAGAGTTTGCAGCCTGGGATTATGAACCCTAAAATCTCAAATCAAAGAAGGCACTTCAGGAGCAGACAAATCCTAGAAGAGGATTTTGCTGTTCACCTTTCTAAGGACAAGAACAGGACTAAAAACACCTGGCTACATAGTATTTGAATTGAAAATTGATTTCATTCTCAACATTTTTTTCTATTCAGTGGCCTGTAATATCTGCCTCCATGGGTTGGGATGCAGATATCTGGGAGGAACAAATGGCCTTCTACAGTGTGCAAGTTACACACTATTGGTTTTATTGAAGAAGCCTTTGAGGAGGACACCCACCGGACCTCCTGTAGTTCAGAGAACTCAGTTCTGAAGTCTTTTTCATGTTGTCACAGCCACTGTCCTGTAAAAGGCTGCAACTGGGATGCCTAGGCCCACTTGGAGCACTGTCTCAAAAAAAAAAAAAAAAAGGCACTTTGATTTGTGCCTGTGTTTATGTGGGAGACTCTCCACGGATTGAGCCATAAAGTCCCAGTTAAGGTAATTCTGTCTGGCAGCAGCACTAGATAGTTTGCAATGAACATTTATAAACCGTCCAAGGAATATGATTTCTTACATAAAAGATCCAGCTTTTTAAGGCTTTTACTTATGGAGCTGCTTCAAGCAGTCCTCATACCTCAGTCCTCCCTTGGATGGACTCTGCAGCCCTGGAGCAGGCAGCTGATAATACAGAAATGTTCAAAATGCCTGGAAAGGACACAGTCATGTCAATTGTCTCCAATAAAGGTAGCAGTCACAAACACATGGGTTTGCCAAAAGTCCCTGGCTAGTTCCAAGACGCTTTCGTTTGTTTGCACTGCTAATCTACCAGAGACTGAGACTGCTCGGAGAGATACCAAGCCTTTTGTAAGCTTTCTTTCTCCCTGCTTCTGTTGGGATCTGCCGGACAGCAGCCATCTGAGAAGGTTTTGAGACTGTATGGTTATCAGACTGAGACAGAAGGAAACAGTCTGAGCTGGAGGCAGGACAGCCTGTGCACATATTCATTCTTCAAGTCCTTTTGCTTCTCAGCAGCTTGTCAGGGCTGTCAAACTCACTGCAGCGGGGCCTGGACAGGCTGGAGCAATGTCCTGCTCAGATGCATCCCCATAAAATTCAGTTAATGCTGTAACAAACAACGCATTTGGCTCACAGATCATGATGGGATCCTCACTAGAATAAAATTTCTTTAAAACTTTCTGAAGCTCTCTTCTCATAGCACAGAGCCATGCACTTTTGTATTTATGGAAAAGGGAGCAGCATGAGAGTAGTATAGGTGACATATCCCTTTTCTGAGTAGATGCAATGTTGATTCATGTCCCTCGTCGACCAGAATGATTTCCCAAAAGAGGGGCTGGCTTTGGATCCTGGCAGTCTGGCTTGCCATTCCATTGTGCAAGATCCCAAAATCTGTGTTTATCAGACTAAGAAACTAAAGCATCTTTCCTTGCTTCTTGCTAAAGTCCTTCCTCAATAAAACCTTTCTGTCCACCTCACTTTATTCCATACAGTGATGTGACTGATTAGCACCTCCCCTGCAGCTTAAGGTGCAACTGCTCTCACCTGGGCCTTGCAGCCAAGAGCCAGGTGAGAGGTAGAGAGCATGAGTGCAGTCCCTTAGCCCGGGTGCTCCCAGGGCTGGAGTACACTGCGCGCCTGTACATCAGCTCAACAAGTGGGAATCACTGAAAGTGACTCCATCCCTCCCATCAGACTTTCCTGACATCCTACAATCCATGTCTGGAATTTTTATGCAGTTACTTATCACCCAGGATTGCCCAGGGCAGTGTTTCTGCTACAGGAGGCTGGGTTTGCAGCACATCCTCATCCAACAGGAGCTCTCCAGAGGTAGCCTGCACCCTCCCTTTGGCTCTCACTCACCTGTTTTGCCATCATTTCGTTTGCAGTTATTCAAGGCATACCTACTCAAATCACACTTGCTACTCTGGCCAAGGCAAAATGTTACCTATCTCAGCAAAGTGAGATTTCACCTATTTTTCCACAGACTTTCTTGAATGAAACCTTGAAGGGGTACCTGCAGGTGGCAGCCACATTTTGTAAGTGAATTCCCTCCATATTCTTACAACTTTGTAAAATTGCTACTAGTTGATTACAGAAACACAATCTTGTTACTTCGTTGGCCTGTTTAATTTAGAAACATAAATCTCATGGATTTCTGACAATTACTAACTTTCTCATTGGATCAAATTCTTAGACAGTTTTATTGATTCATTCTGCAGAGTTTTCCAAGGTTTTCTTTGGCTGCGTCAGCTTTTCTAAACTGCCACTTAGATCTGCTATGAAAATATATGTCTCTGCATCCAGTGCACACCCTGCCAGATGCACGGTGGAAGCCCTGAGCCCACACTGACTATCAGTCCCCTGCCCAACGCTGCAGGGTGCTAACACCTCGATTGAGACTGCTGGTACGGGGAAACCCCATAGAGAAGCTCCGTGCTTGATCTCAGCCTCTCAGAACTCAAGCTTGAGGCTGCAGAAAGATGTTTCACATCCCTAAAACTGCTTGTGGACTTCGGCATTTTGGCCAGTACTTTGTGCGGCACCAGCATCACAGTCGTGTTTTGTCCTAGTTGTAATGATTGTCCACGATATGGAGTAGTTGTTCTAAGGCCTCAAGGAGCCTCTCTCATGTCTGCTTTCTCTGATGGAGACTCAGAGTCTTGCAGTTTCTGAGGGTACTGTGGGACAGTTGAGCCTGCATTTCTCATTTCCTAAAGAAAGAATGTACATGGTAGAATACACAGTATTTTCCTCTTAAAGCTGAAATATATTTTAGGTCTTTTGGGATGGTGGGTGTGGATGTGGCGGTCTTGCAGGAGAGGAGGCACATGATTCAAATGCAGTTCTAGCAAAAGTTGAAGTGGTTTCTATTACACATTCCTACAAAGTTCAGAACAGATAAAGTGGTAATTAGATATCAGTAACTGCCAGTGGAACTAAAATCATAACATAGATCTCAGTAACTGTTGATGTAGAAATGTCCACAGAAGGGAGTCTACAGCCATACTTGTAAAGCCCCAAGACAGCTGAAAGGAGCATGTCCACACAATGGAAGTGTCCTAAAGATATGCAAAAATCTGAAAAGCAACTTGAGGGGACTGGAAAGAGTTCTGTTTTGGGTTGTTGTTTTTTTTAATGCGGAGTTTGGAAATAATTTGGCCTCAGTTTCTTCAGACAAATCATTCCTCTTTGTTTTGTAGTGCTTTTTTTTAATGCCAAGTTTGGAAATAATTAAACCTCACTTTCTTCAGACAAATCACTTCTCTTTGTTTTGTACCTCTTCACGCCACATCAGATCCAGCGCTTGGCAGTCACCTATATTCCTTAGTTGCTGCGCTGAAAAACATTCACCTAGTCATTACATTCTGGGAAGCATACCAAGGCTGGCCCACAGATGTCCGCTTTTCCAAATATTTTTCCTTTTACATGACACCCCACCACAGACAGTTGTGGAACGGGTTGGAAGGAGGCATCAATCTGACCATAACTTCTGTTTCTGGACATATTTTGCCCTTCATCTGCAAGTGCATATGGAATAGTTCTCTCCAAGAGTTGCTCCAGCTTAACTTTGAATATTTTTCTGCCTAACTTTATGCAGGGGTAAGGACTAGATAGTCTGCTTTCCAAATGGTGCCGTTAAAAAAAAGAGACACCCATAAATTAGTTCAATGAAGGTCTGCAGAGCAAGACCAGCAGCCATGGGGACAGAGATTTTCCCTATTCTGAGCAAACAAAGGGCAGTCCAAGAGCCTCTGACTACTGCAACCCATGGTGACTGAGCAGTTATCAAGGACAGCACGACTTTGGTTATGAGAATGAAGCAATACTGATCTCTTCTCTTTGAACATTAGGAGCTGGTTTATTTTGGGCTGATCACCCACCGGAAAGTGGGCAGAGAAGACCCACTGGTGTAATACTTGATGTTGTCCTCCAGTGGGTCTCAGCTCAGTCTTAATCAACTCCAGTCCCATAACCAAGGTTTACATAACAGCTGACCATCTACCACCAGCCTCCTTCTCCTCTTTCTTTTTTACTTTTTGAGTGTCTGTTTGTCCCAATATGTGTTCCCCCACCCTTCCGTCATTGGAAGGTTTAATGCTGAGTGAAAAACCACGAACAGCCTTTGAACGTGTTCTGCCAAGTCTCTTTACAGTACAATACTGGCAGGAGTAAAACTCTGGAGCCAGGCAAATATGCAAGCTTCATCACATTAAAGGAAGCAGAGCTGTACGGTTATTGCATCATTCTATGGCTTCCCAGACGTTGTTGTTATGTTTTCATTAGAGCAACAGAACTGCACTTGGTGCTTTCTGCTGAAGAGCCAAGGAGGCCCCAAAAGGCTGTCAACTGGGGCAGAGAATGCAGCAACTGGAGAGATGAGTGGTTTACTGCACTAATTTTATAGTTCAGCCTTTACCAGTTAGTGGTAGAGGGAACCAGCAACATGATCTGTGTTCACTTTTTTTCCAAAAAAGACACATAGCCAAATACTTATAACTATTTGCTTGTTCAAGACAAGTTATTTGGAAGTTTAACTACTACTGAATCAACCAACATTTTTCAGCACTAAATAATTTCAACTCCGTATCATATGTTTTTAATTTTATCAGCATCTGTATTTTTTTAATTACCATTTTTATTAAAGCTTTTTTTTTTCTTTTTTTTTTTTTTTCTTTTTTTTTTTTTTTTTTCCTCCCCAGAAGCAGGACACAAATCTGTAGCTATTTAATCTGGATATTAGAAGGCATGGTTCAAGGCTGAGCCATTGAAGGAAAACTCTGCTGCCAGATGCACCCACTGGAGCACAAGTGCTGAGCTTTTCTTTCTTGCCTTCACCAAGCCCTTGAAGAAGTGGGGTGTGACTGAAGAAATCCAGCATGGCTGGACAAAACTTTACCACCACTAGCAATGGCAAGGAACAATCTGGATCCCCAAAAGCTTCTCAGCCATTTCTCACCTAATGAAGAATGGAGCAGCTTTAAAGGCATTCAGGATCCTGGTGCAATGGGGAGTTGACCGAAAACTGCTGGTTTACAATCTCTTGCTTCATGGTTCAGTATTAGTACATGTCATTCTTATGGTCCTTCTCCAATACAGTCAAAGTAACGAGGGGCAAACGTTTTGACTGGCCAAGTATTATCCTGTCACCATGTCAGGATTCTCAAATGACGAAAACATAAAATTAGTGAAGATGGCTTTGTGTCACTGCAGAACTACAGAAATGGCAGGATTAAATCATACCATATTGTGTGGAAGCCAAAGTCAACACCTCCTTACATGCATTGATGAGCCTTCAGAAGGAAAACATTTGTATTTAAAGTAGAATTGATTGCAGTTGTAAAAGATCAAGCAACTGAAGGGTCCTGTGCTCTGTGTAGACCAGGATAAAAACATGTAACTTGCCAATGACAACAACTGGAAAAGAGAAAGGAACTTGCCAACTGAAGGGAGTCTATCAGATAACACAAAAACAAGTCAAGAGGATAAATACAAGCCATGGTGATGTTGTCAATGGTAATACTTCCCAGAAAGTTGTATTGAACTGATAACTAAGCAAAGCACGAGTCACAATGAAATGAAAAGTCACAATTGCTCTCAAGGAAAAGGTTAATGAAAATGGGTGACTTTTGGCTGCTTTCAACAGCCAAAGCAGCAAGATATTAAACACTGAGGAGTATCACTTTTTAAACAAGAGAACAGTAAGTGACAAAATTAATTCCTTTAGAAATGGTGCAATGTTACTTACCACTGCAATGGCTATGGCTGAAACATGCTGATCCTGGCCTGTGCCAGGTCACTGAACAGTCCACAATTATGTTATCTCAAAGAATGGCCAAGACGCAGCACAGCCTCTTTCTGTTGTTCTGGATCCTGAACAATGTGTGGCAAAGCTTAAGTGGCTAAAGAAGAGGCAGACCACAATTTGCAGACGGGGAGCAGTCAGCTTCTGACTCTGGAAATAAGCTCTGCAAACACCTTGCATGGAAACTTGAATTTCATTGCTAAAGAAACACATTACATGTTTCCATCGTAATCATCCTGCTGTCATGTATAAAACAAAGATTATTTTCGTGGAAATGTGCAAGGAACAACCATTTAATTTATTATGAGATGAAATTCTTAAACTAACATATTATCTAGTTCAGTCTCCTGGGATGATTCACATCTGACCCCCAGTGTAAGCAGCTCACTCAACTCATTTTAGGAGACACGGAATGAAAGAGGTACCACGCTTTCACACGAAGTGATCAGTTAGCCTAAAGCATATTACTGAGTTGAATCTTGAGACAGCCCTGTGAGTCTCAAGCTCATTTACTTTCCAAAGGGAACTTTTGGTGATGGAGCAAAATAACAAAGCCCCTAATATATCACAGATTCCTTGCACCCAGGCCGTGAAGTTTATATTTCTCTTACAACTTGAAGACAATATCGTGTGTCAGAGCACATGCACTTGTCATTAGCATGAACACTAAAAGGAAATGAACATAAATCCCAGATTCAAATGTGCAGTTTGAACATCCTGGGACAATTAAATTATTGATAATGGTTATCTGTCACCAAGCAATAAATCATAAAGTCATGGAGTGGTAGAAGAAAAGCTATCTTGCTGCTGACAGATGTGTAGACTGAAAGATGTGGTGGGCTTATAAGGTTCCAGAAATAATTGCATAAAGGTGAAAGATTTCTTCTCTTGCTTTTTTTCTCATCAACTATAGTACTTCTATACTCAAAACAACACTTCCTCGTGACAATTTTTCTTACTTGTACTCTGTGTTTTTTGACATTTTAGTGTAATTGAGGAACAAAGCTGACAACGAGCAGCCGGTGAAGAGCAGGCCTGGCGTTGTGACTGCCATTGGCATCTGGTGCTCTGCAGAACTGAGATCTAGCTCCTGAAACTATGAAAGGTGATGGATGCTCCCTGCTGATGGTAATATCAAGGTAAATAAACTGGGAAAAAGGATATGTTATAAAACTCTGAAACTGGATGAATTTAATGAAGGGAGAAAACATGAAGGGAGCAGACTGAGCAGATGATGGCAAATGAACTGGACAAAGCCTGACTTCCTCTTCTAAACCACTACATTTTTGCAACTAAAATAATTTGTACATCGAATTGCTCTGAATTTGAAATAATACTAAGCCCCATATGCAGTATAACCATATTTCCTAAGCGGCTACAGCTTTACACGGACAAGTAGCAGCTGCTGGAAAGAGCAAGAAGTGAAGGCATTTCCCTTCCAAGCATGGGAGCCAGGGAGTGGGAGCTGGCTGTTGCCTGGTTATACACGTGGGAATGCTGGGCCTGGGTGGTGTCAGTGCCTTGGTTTGGTGCCAGGGCTTGAATAGGCTGGTGGGCACTGCCAGGAGGGCTGGAGGGCTGTGTGAGCACCATGGGGGACCCAGCTTTGTGAGGATTCCTTTTCAGATAGCTGCAGCACTTTGAAACTCAGTGCAGATCTGTGGGCAAAGTGGAAGCTTTTCAAATGTACATGCTGTACTGCAGCACTCACAGGGGCCAGGGATCACATTCATTTATTCATTTATTCATTTTCCAACAACTAAATCTCTTTATATTAATTACATGGAATCCACCAGTTTTGGACAAAAAAGATGCATTTTTCTAATACTAGTTCTTTGCCTATGTGATGGTCTATATCGATTTCAACAATTCTCCTTGTACAGAACTTTAAAGCTGCAGGCATGGTAAAGGAAAAGAAAACAGCACAAGTAAGTTAGCTTAAGTCTGGGATTAACTGTCTGAGGTTTTAAAAGAAAGGTTTCACATTAACTACTTGGAGGCATAAGGGCTACCAGTGTGAGTGAGAATGGCAAACTGAGGCCATTTCATTGTCAGAAACATGACATTTATTGCCCTGACACCTGTATCATAAAATTAAGCTTGCTTTAGAACTTATTTCATTTGAAATCCATGCTAAACAGTCAAGTGTGCCTTGAGAGGTCATGCTAAGGACAAGAGTTATTTTCAGGGAGTTTTTTTCTCTTCAACAGTTAGAAAAATAAGCTACCATTTTACATGTTATTCATAAGTGAGACTGTGATAAACTATTTGTATCCACAGCTTCTCTCACAGAAAAGACAAAAATAAAATCAAGCCTCTTCTCTTTCAAATGAATTTGGCAATTAGCATTTATTTTAGAAGCATTTTTGGGTATAGCAATGAAGCATATGATACTACTACAGCTGTGACATCAGTATAATAATATAGACACATTTATTCAAAATAACATACCAGGCATGTGGGGCAGAGCTCAAAAATACCTAGAATAGCATTTACGTGGTCACTGGATGCTGATGGAGCTTGTGATGAACCCTGTGACTATGTTGGTGTTTACACTGATCAAAAAATACTACTTGGATTGACATTTTCATTTCCTCACTGTCAGCATCTGTCCATAGCTGGCTTCCTTTAAAATAGCCTCTATACGTTCCCTGAGGGCCCAATGTAATTCTACTTTTTCAGAATTATGCAAGTGTTCCAAAATGAAATTTAAAATGAGTCTTCATGTCTGCTTCAGAGAAAACACAACTATGGCATTATGTTTTCCTCAGAAGCTTCTGTCAGCAAGAAAGTTAGTTGCTTTGAGAAGTCATGCTAACGAGGAAAATAATGAAATTACAAAATGCTTCTAAGCCAAGAAAATTGTTAATTATTAAGGGAAATAAAAAATAATTCAGAAGTGAGCCCTTGACAAATGAAAGTAATTTAAATATTTCCTTTTTAAATTTTCTGTCAGCAGTCTGTGCTTGTAATTAAGACATTACTGCTCTCAAAGAAATGCCCTAGCATTATTTGTTTAGCATGGTACAGTGGGTCTATAATTTATAATTTCAATAATAATTTCTGTGCATTTGTGAAAGTAACTGTAATTCTGAACATAATTTTATACAGAAAAAAAGTAACTACATGAATATAATGTTGTCTTCAGTTTAAAATTTAAAAACACAAAACCACAAAAAGATAATGTGCAAATGTAAATCTAATATCCGACTCTTGATTTAGAGCCGAGTTAAACGTGTTAATTAAAATACATTTCACCAGCTACTTAAGAAATTAAGCACTATTTTGTTTGATGTTGGTAGAAATGGCAAATTTGGAGTCATGTCTATTGCTACAGCTGTTTGCAGTCTTTATATAATGCCAGATGTGAGATACATATATCTGCATTTTCTGCTCTCCTGTGTCTCACAAGTGATCGAACATGCAAAAGCATAATGAGAAGATGACTGGACAAGATTATAATGCAGGGAATTGTTCAAGACATTCATAAATTGCTGCATAACCACACACACAGAGAAGCAAAATTTATTGTAATGTCACAGATAAGCAAAACCATGTATATCTACAATGAATTAAAATAAGAGCATATCAATTGCAGAAAATGTCTTTGACATAACTGATGGTCTTTTGATGGATGTAATGCTAAAAGACACACAAAGCTAGGTATGAGTGTTTTATCAAACCTAGGGGTGACAAATCAGTAATGTAAAATTAAATGTAAGTTTCCACAGATTTGTTTTTATTAAATTATCTTCAGATAGATGAGCTCTGCTATGAAATACAGATGCTAGAAGGAGTAATTGTGTATTTAAATGTAGCTGAATTGCTAAACAAGTGTGCTGGTAAAAGCTGCTGAAGCATCAGCCATATTTTGCTTTTTCTGTTGCCAGAGCCAATCTGCGAATGTTTGCTATGCAACCAGCTGCTGCCTCCTGCAGAGCGTCATCTGTAGAGCCTACCATGGCCAGTAGGAGCTAGCAAAAACACAGAGGGGAAAAAAAAAACAAATCAGTGTGCTTCTATTTCAAAACTGTTCAAATCATATCTAGAACAATTGCATGAATTAACCCACACATCTAATAACTAGAATACTTACAATCATATTACTAACACTGCATTATACATATGCATGCATCTACTACATGTATACTTTCATACACACATACCTATTAACAGTAGCATAGAAGTGCAATGCATTGTATTTTATCATATTTGTACCTGTGAACTGACATCTTTTTTTGTGAATTTCATGTCTTATTTTCTAGTTATTGCACTATATCTATCTATTGGTTGTGATTTGTATTTTTGTAATTGTAAGGAGAAATTGCACATGCTTTATGTGAGTCATATGAGTTACAATTTTTCCCCCAAAGTATACCAGTAAAATTTTACATGCTCAATATTTGTAATAAACAAAGCCATGCTTTTTTTTTTTTTTTTTTTTTTTTGGTCTTGATCATGAAACTGGATTCATGCAATGGACCCTTGTGTCCCATTGACTGTAGTAAATTTCTTTACTGTCACAGCAAACTACTCACATTAAATATCTTGAAGGATATAGATCTGGGCATATCGGCTTAAACATTTGCATGTAAAAGTGAAAAAGAAAAGCTCAAGAAAAGCACCAAAGTTTTGGACTTGATTCAGCTTTTCAGTCATGTGTAGTACCTCCTTTACTCTGGAAGTCATTCAAATTTTTCAGTGGAAATTCCCTGGGAGCAAGGTACTGTTCAACATGAGTATGACACAAGACAGGCCTCGGTGATAAAACATTTTTACGTATCAGAAAACCATTAAAAATGGGTTTGGATCTCACTTAAGCATGTTGCAAGTCAGTGATGCAACTGCAAATGCAATATAGCTGGAAAGGAGAAGACTCTTGCTTAGCTTAAATCAGCTCCACGCAACCCCCAGATTTCTGAAAATTTGCCAGGCGTAATGTGCATTCAGGTATTTTGAAGCTCAGACAGCTCTAATTAAAACCTGTATTTTCAGTCTGCAATACTTAGGAATCTGTATTCACCCAAACAATGTTGGGTTAAACCACAGAGAAATCTGTTATCACTCAACTCTGGTGCATATTTTTCATACAGCTAAAATATTACACAAAATTATGAACTGCTAAATATAAAAGCATAAATTGAATGCAGACATCAAATTCATATGCTACCTTTTCCTAACCTTCCAGCAGTCGTGAGGCATGGGCCACAGCTGCACACATATGGCATTTACTTAGAGAGATCAAAGCATTTTGTACTTGAGGAAGTATTTGTGTTAGCCAAATGTACAAAACAAGCTTCTTTCCAGTCACCTTTCACCCTTTGACCCCCACATGCAACATGTAAGACTGCCTGTGATAGGCTTGAATTATGTCAGAAACAGCATTATGTCAATTAAGCATCAATGATAATTGTACCTAGAAATCCTTAACATTTCCATTACTCTAATCAGGTATCTAAGTCCAAGTAGCTGGGTAGAACTCTTAAAATATGAACATTTCTGGAAGGATAGGCCAGAGTTAAAATGACATGAGAAAGGCTTATGTTTCTATATTTTATTTGTGAGCAAAACCTGGCCCAGGGTCAGCAACCAAAGAAGTCAGTGGAAGGTTCACCACTGACTTCACGTGGACATAACACTGAGGGGACCACAGGTCTGCTTGTAATGATAAAGCAGCTCTACAAAGCACAAAGATCAGAACGCAAGCTTACCAAATGCTTAGCTTCTATTTTTCTTTGCTTCAGAAATACTGCTGGATGAAGATATTTCTTCTTTGACATTTGTCAAGAGTTGATCTCTCGTCAGCTTAAATTACCAAGTGATTCTTCGGGTGCCTCACAACTTTCTTGTGCAACTCACAGAAGGAAACTGCTATAGATCCTTCACATCCCTGATTCAAACCCAAAAATATGTATGCACATGCCATTCATATGGTGATTTTTGGTAAAGCTCTAGGTTTTAAATTTGGGGGCAAGGAAACCATATGCCTTATGTGATTATTCATTGCATTTTCACAGATTTGCAAGGCTTTTTCAGTGTAGTGAGCGTGGAACTTTAACATCCATAATAATTTCAGATAAGACTTGTATCCATGTGCAAGAGCAAGTTCACCAAAAATAATGTTTTGGAGATACATTATCTAGTAGGAACATAGGAAAAAACAAAAATCGACCTTTGCCTTTATTATGACTATACATTAGGTAGGACTCAATTAAGGGTTAATTATCTCTTATTTTAGCCATCACTTCTTTCTATGCTCAAAAGACCTGGGAGAATAGGTATTTTTTTTCACTTTCCACAGAGAACTCAGCACTAAGTAATGACAATAGCTGTAGGGGAGGGTCAGTGCTCTTTATTGCAGTCACGTTTTGGAAAATCAGGGTGAGGCATCAAGGAACAGAATCCTGCATGAAACTGGTACAAAGGACCCAAAGAGATGCAACCAACACAAACACCAATTTTTACAAAGGTATCAAATACTGATTTTTTTCCTTCTGTGTTCAGGGGATCATGAATCAGTTTCTCTCTAATTTGCTGTTCTTCTAAATCACTTCCCAGTGGTAACATCTGCAAGAACTGCCACGTCATACAAAATCCAGTACTACACTGTGTCTCAGGATTTTCACAGTAAGACTTCAAAGAACTATTCTTGGAAACACTGCCCAACACAGTAGCTGCCTCTAAGGACTGTGGATATACAGCAACATTTGTCAGTTAACCTACTCCTTTTGTACTAACAAAAAGACAGCTGAAGAGAAGATTATCAAAAATGCAAAACATTTCAATGAAAGTAGTAAATTCTGTATTTAGGAATCTAACTTTGAAGATTTTGATATAAATCCTATCTTTAATGAAGTAAAAAAGTTATTATTTTTTAAATAAACCAAGACATTATTGATTCTTTCACCTCCTGATTATCGCTCCTTGACCCTTTCATGGGTTCAGTTCCACTTACTGGCAATTTGGGTCATTCAATTCAGGTATGGAAATGCATTCATAGATAGTATATACAAACTACACCCACGTATTCGGTACATTTGACAAGTCCAAGAATTTTTTTTTCCTTTTTCCTTTTCTTTTATTCCAATGTGCTAGTGCAATATGACATGCCATTTTTCTTGATATAATACCCTTGAACTTCATGTATCCCTTCCCTTTACTGTTCAGGTATTGTTTTCTGACACATGTAAATGTTAACAGATGTGAGAAGCAGTAAAAAAAGCCTGTGGTATAAATGCTTCTTTCTGGCACATAAAAGGCACTTTCCATAGACAAGGAAAGCATTTGCAGCACCATGTAGCCTTCATTTTCTGTTGGCAGGTATCTATATTCTAAGGCTAGAGTCCAATATTTTTGCACAGTTTGCACGTCACACCAGTAAATAAGCATAAATACAAGCTGTTTGGAGAATATACAGGGCATATGTAGCATTCCTGGATTCCAAAAGTAATGCACAGCCAAATCATTTAAATATTCCAAACAATTAAGATTTTGCTATTACTATCCCAGAATTGTGATACTATATTATGACAACATAATCAGAGTAATTCAGAATGGAGGGTCTCTCAGGAAGTCTCTAGCCTAGTGTCGTGCTTAAACCTCAGATACGAGGTTCAGCCAGGTTGCCCAGAGTTTTTATGTCTGATCTTGAAAAACTGCAAGAATAGAGATGGCACTACATGTTTGGCAACCTATTGCAATGTTTGACTGACCTGGTGGAGAAAAAGGTCTTCCCTGTGCTGTTACTCTTTATTTAGTTTATGGTCATTGTTTCTCCTACTCTTGCCATGCATCACTGTGAAAAGCTTAGCTCCATCTTTTTGATGACTGAATGCCCTGTAGGAACTTCAAGGCTGCTCATGAGTCCACTTAAAACTCTCTCTTCTCCAGGCTGAAAAAGCTCAGTTTCCTTAGTTTCTCCTCACAGAGCAATGCTTTAGGTTGTGACCATCCTGGTGGTCCTCTGCTGAACCTATTATGGCTTATCCATATCTTCCCTACATCAAAGGTCAAAGCTGGGTGCAGAATTCTAGGTGTGATCTAACGAGTACTAAAGAAAACAATCACTTCCCTCAACCTACTGGCTGTGCTCCTGCTCTAGGTCCAGAGTTGTGACTTCTTTGCTGCCAGGACACATTGCTGGCTAATGTTCTGCTTGTCGTCTACAAAATCTCCATACCCTTTACAGCAAAACTGCTCCTCAGCATGTTGGCCTCTAGTCTGTACCACTGCAAACAGTGATGTCTTTCTAGAATTTTTCACTTCTGCAAAAGAAGTAGCCCAAGGGGATTTAAAGGCAGAAAAAGCATAGGTAAGTATTGTACCAACAAACCCTAAAAATCTCAGATGATCTCCATGTACTGGTTACAATAACTTGGAATTGCTTTCCTTCAACCACACTCACTGCTGCATCCAGACTCGGGGTGGGGGGAAGCAGGAAGCACAGGGTGTCATGTTTACAGGAAGTACAGAGGTTTGCATGGAATAATCTTTAAATAAGGGGTTAGTCATGTGATGTGTCCACAACAGGTTTTGTAAAACAATTGGAAGTGTAGAACAAGGCTGTTGGAAAGAGGTTCCCCTGCTCACACAGAATAGATAAAAGATCAGCTTATTCAATACCCCAGAGCCTTGTGAACATGAAAGAAAAATATGAATAAAGAATAACTATATATAAAAAACTCTTAATGCCCTTTTTGTCCTGGCTTCTTTAGGTTTTCTGCCCTGTAAAGCAGATCTTATTTAAATTTTTCTGATCAGAAGGAAATATGGACAAACTCCTTCAACAAGATTAATATCTATACTGGGAAGCTAGTCAGAGTTCACATAGAGCTTAAAATTCCTGGAACTAAAGACATACACTTCAGTGCAACATCTTGTAGACTGACATAGCATTTCCAGTTGGTCGTAGGGCTTGCTTTTTTTTTTTAAACTTAGATTTAGTATATGGCTTCTTTTACATGCAGCATTTCCTGAAGGATGCTAAATTCCTAGCACTGTGATTTTCTAATTGTGTAACACTTCTTTTTCAAAAAAAGTAATTTTTCACATGTTTTTTATAAATCTAAAATAATAATAAAAAAAAAACTTTAAATAAAAGCATATGGTAGAAGCTTATCCAAGAAAGTATCAGTCTAGATCCAGCCAGCATTTTCTAACTTTCAACACCATAGTGCACACTGGAAAATATTAAAGCACCTAGTTTGAGTGTTACGTTACACATATTCCTATGAAAATACTTCTCATAAAATTAAATTATAAATAATAAAACATATTCCACAATCAAAGTATAACGAAGGTTAAGTTAAGTCACTGTTTCTAAACTAAAATTCAGGCCAATTTCCTGATTTTCCTTTTCAGCTGAATGAAAGGATAAGACAACAGGTACCATATCCAGACTCTTAAGAAGATGCTCATGTAAGTTCAGGGTGGGGGATGTTTGTTTGTTTGCTTGTTTTTTTTCCAGGTGGCACAAAGACAGCAGATTCCAAACTGAAGCCCCATGTGCCAGGGAACACTCTGAGCTAGCAGCTGTACAAAATCTATTACCAAGAAATTCCAGCGAAGGCAAAAAATGGGCAGGACTGACACTCACTGCGATGATTCCCCCTTACACACGTCTCTCTTCCCTGGGACTAAAGTCAGAGCATCCCCTAGTGCAGCCTACTTCACTCATTCTTCAAGTTTCACATAAAGAGGTGAAACTGAAGCTCTCTGGCTGGGGTGGGAGAAATTTCGGGAAGATTACATCTTACTTCTTTTCTTTTCTTGTTCTATTTCTGTCCTTTCCTCTCTTCCATGAAACACATCTTCACTCTTGCAGCCACAGGGAAAGGGTAACCTTTTGGAATCACTCAGGAATGGCTGGGGGGTATCAGGAGGTCCAAAGGAGGCAGCTTGGGCTAAGGTACATCTGAACACAGTGGTAGCCAGCAGGCTGGCCAGGAACTGTCTCTTCTTTCTCATCTTTCCCATCAATCCCCAGAAAGGGTGTAGGAGCTGGGAAACATGTGCACTTCCTGCAAAGAGGTGCAGGACTTCAAGTTAGGATGAGAACAAACTTGCCTGCAGTTTTTTGTGCACTTAAACCACCTCCCCTATCTCAGGACTTAAGACAGGTGATTTGTCCTTCACAAGTCATTTTTCTTACATGACCACCTGGGACAAAATGACTGTTGGCAAGACGAATCCCACAAAATGCCAGGAAATGAGGGGAAAAGAAGAGTAGGGCTTGATAGTCTCAGTGAAGTATTCTGAACATATGATTACTGGTACTTTACCATAGGATGTTTACTATTTCATTAGAATAAAGTTTCAGGGAGCTACAACTGATTTTACACCATGATAGATTTGAAGCTTAAAATCCTTCTGGGTACAGCTTAATTTTTCCATTTTTCCTACCTGCTGTCTGTCCATTTTTTGTCCGTTTTGTTTAGTCCCCTCCTTTGTTATAACTAAATTGAAAGGCATCTGGGACAAGGGCCATATTTCTTCAACATCTGAATGGGAACAGCACTTTTGAAAAGAAATCTCTTGACCACACAATAATAACATACAGAATAAGAATATAGTTGTCATATTCTCCAATAAGATTAAATGTTGCATTGCATTACTTTGGAGACATACATATAACCTATATGCCTAAAGGGAACTATATTATGGTACACACACACATACTTGCAAATGTTCATATAGCTACAAAATATGAATAGACTCTAGAGCTTTCTCTTCACCTCATCTGTTTTACTGTCTTTTTCTTATATAGTTATTTAGAGAAGGATGCCCTCTTTCTCTGCAAAGACACAATAAATTGGCAGAGAGCTGTGAATATCAGTAACAAGGAGAAAATCAACAAAATGTCAAATGGTAAAATGTAGAATACTTTAAAAACTGCAAATTTGCAGATCACTTTAAAATACTCAGTTTAAGGGTTTTCCCATCTCAATTTGCTACTTACAGGATTTCAGAGGAATACTGACAACTATTTCCTGTGTAAATCTAACTACCTATAAAATATCATGCAAAGGTGAAGTAGCTAAATAAAACTAGTCATCAAAATTATTTCTAATCCATGTTTAAAAGGTATGATTATATGGAACTAAATGGAGATCTTAAAGGCAGACAGCTTGAATCCACATTCAGCTGTAAGATGTTTGGTGCAATATTAAGAAAGAATTCAATCATCATGAACATTCCAATATACAAAAAGTCTTATGGGATATGAAACTCATCCCATAAAAAACAATAGGCATATCTGATAATCCGAAAGTGATGAAGCCCAGGGTCTCACAGCATATTTTTATTTAAACCACTTTCTGTATTTTATTTTTATTTCATGGTAGTTTTTAAAAGATTATCATATTAAAGGCTTTTAGTGGCATAGGGAGAATAAAGAACTTTTTTGTAATTTCAATAGAGTAATATTTCAAAATTTTATTTTTCATTTCAATGGAAATTCATTTTATTAAGATTAAATTATGAGCCTGCTTGCTTATTACATGGAATGGACATTCAAAACTCTAAATTTATGTCATGGATGTCCTTTTCCTCTCATAATTTACTTTGGTTTAATAACATATTGGGGACTATCTTTCCTTTATATCATTGCAAACCTAATCAATCTTTCTTTTTTGCATTTTCTGCTCATTTTCCATACTTACCTGCTTTTTCACTCTTTGCTTTCCTTTTCATTTTCAAGGAGCATGAATTTTACCATTCCTTTCCTTCTCAAACATTATTGAGAAGGTAGTATAAGAAATTGAGAAAGAATTGGTAATTCAGTTTTGTTTCAAATTTTTTAATATTACTCATTACTGTGGATAGGAATACTATAATTTTGTCTATCTCTGGTAATCATATCAAGATTATTTGAAAGTTAATCAGCAGCAGTTGCAAATAAACTATCAGCAGCAAGATAGAGGGAAAAAAAAAAGAGGTTTAGGCTGTCCATTTACCCTGACATTCTGAAGGGTTCTGCCTGATTTCTCAGCAATGCCCTGAAAAGATGATGTGGGTTTTTTTCCTTTGGTTTGTCTGATATTCCTGAAATGCACTCTAACCATTCTGTCTTTAAACACAACACTGAACTGCAGTAAAGGGACACTACGATTTCCAGAATTTTGACAAATTTTTGCAATGTTTCTCCCAAGTGTATCTCCTCCTGAGAACAGGGATCTGAGGACATAATGTGATGGTAACGGTATTTTAAAAGTACGCTGGATCTACTGGTAAGCATGAACTGACTTCAAACTCTCTTCTGTATTCAATTGCAAGCACTGACTTTGATCTCTAAAGCTAACATAGCTTTAGGTCCAATGCTCTAAGGGTCGGTCTCTCTTCTTATATACGATCATTATAATCAAAACCAGCGAGGTGCTTTTGCTAGTAAACCTTACATATCAAAGTCTGGGGATAAAAGCAGTAGGTTCTCCCTGTGAATTTGTACAACAGCATTTATTTGAAATAAGTAGCCAGCGTATTTTAAAGCTGTTTTTTTGTGGCACACAAGACTGTTCTATACTCTTATGCTTTGAGATGTGGAGGTGGCAACAGTGCATACATTTACATAAACTGGAAGATGAGTGGTACTGTTCAACATATAATCTGATTTTACACTAGTAAATGCACTAGAAAATGTTCAATTAGAACACGGGGTAAATAAATGTATAGATGGTATGAACATAGATCAGCTCTATTCATACAAATATGAAACTGAATGTGATGAAGCAAGAAAAGATCTGGGGCTGTTCACAGGCAAGGGTACATGTACAAGGGTACATGTACATTTATATTACTAAATCTAAATCTATGGTATCAGAAAATTAAATGTATGATACCATTTATTTTTCAAGATTCTCTAACTGCCTTTTTTGTTATTAGAGAAAACCAAATTATTTTATAGTATGGAGTCATCTTCCTATAATAAACACAAATCTCTTTATGAACAGTTTGGTCAGCTGTCATAAAATATATTTACAAGTCTGGAAATTTGTCTGCTTTTAAAAAGTCTGTGCTGTGGAAAAATGTTACCATGTACACTTATTGTGATAGATAAATGCTTTGGTTTTTTGGGGATTGAAACAAAGGGAGTTGCTTGAATTAGCACTCCAATCAGGCCATATTCAACCAAAGTATTTGTGATTTGCATACAGTTCTTTAGAGGGGAGTTATATATTTTTTACAAAAATAAGCAAAACTTTTTTCCAAAGCCATTCAAGGACTTTGGCCACAAGTTCTTGAATGGCAGCTGGCTTTTGGAAGCTTTGTGAGATCAGAGACTTTTAAAAACACTGTGTTGTGTGCAAACAAGCAAGCAATAATACCCGTCTGACTTTTGAATGTCAGAAATACTAGAGACCTTGATCTGCTTCCTTCCCTCTCTAAAGATGTAACCACAAAGTAGGGAATGAAAAATTAATCAATAAAAATTAAATTTAAAACTTTTCTCTCATTAGAACAAAAGTCTGTTCCTCATTTTTTTTTATTACCTTTTCAACTTCAATTCCAAGCTTCAGGTTTTGGAAATGTTTTTGGCTTATTCATTTGCTTGAGCTTCTTTAGTTCTAGAAGAATAAAGTTATAGTTGTGCTTGGGCAAGTGGAGGTTGTACCACATGCATAGAAGCTCTGCTAAAACTGGTTAAAGCATGCGGGGGAAGATGTGAAAATTAATTTTCTAAAATCATGCAATCCTGAGTTTTAACACAGGAAAAAAAGAAATCACATGAGCCTTCTACCTGAATGCTACTGCAAAAGGTAAAAAGAATCACAATTTAAACCTGGTGTGGTGGTTACTTTTGTCTCTGGTAGGAGGAAATGGCTGGAGCTAACCAGCTACCCCAGACATTATTTCACAACACTAGTGCAAGCACAAGAACATTACTGACCACATGTTGGGCATTCTTGGGTGAGTATGTTTGAGGCATTCTGCTGTCTAATAAAAACAGTATGTGGAAGATGATTTAAGAGAAAGTACTACTCCCACACGGGGAATGTACTCTCTACTTCATCAACTCCCCACTTAAACAGACTACTTTTTCATTTGAACAGTGCATCATGGGCTTGATTCACGATGACAATTAAGGAATTTAACATCTTTCTCTGAACAGAAGTATCTTTATGCAGAATATTGTAAATTTTGTGAAAGAGTGGTATCTCAAAATACATTTTCATCATATACATTTCTGATGCAGAAGAATTAAGCAGACTATCAGTTTCTCTTCCCACACTCCAACAAAAATTTAAGGATAAATAACACCTACATATAACTGCAAATTTTATGAGGATTCTTCGATTATGAGACCAAGAGCAGAGAGATTAACAGAAACAGTCTGATCAATCAAAAGCAAAGTCAGGGCCGCATGGTGTCCCTAACTGTATCTTACATTGAAAATTTTTCTGTCCAAATTGCTTGCAAGGACTTTATTGCCTCACGCAAAAATGTGGACAGCTTTTCAGTTCTAACCACAGCTACTGGCAGTCCCTCTGCAACTGCTGCATGTGCACTGTGCAAAACTGCTCAGCGTAGTAAATCCATGGAAGAGGAAAAATTTGCACTGAGCTGTGACATATTTGCACAGGAGATTTGACTTCTATGGTTCTGCACTGTGAACTGCAGTTTGCAATTGACTTTGCCTGCACTTATCTTGCAGAACTTTATTGTCAGCAGTATGCGACCTCACCATTTACCAACCTTCCCATTATCATTTATGAAATACTAAGTGACAGGATTCTCTGGCTCCAAAACTTCATCCTAATTCCTACACTTTGATTCCTGAGCTTTAAACAGTTACTTATCCTCTCTAGGACTCTGCCTTCTCATCACATAGCATTTTAACTTCTTTAACAGTTTTTTGTAAAGAGTGTTACTCAATGCTTTCTTAAAATCCAAGCATGGTCAATTCCATCTTTCCAAACAGCAACAGGATTATTTCACCAATCAACTGATGGAAAGACAAAATGCTTTGAGAAGAAAAAGACTAATAGAATATTCTCTATAGCATGAATGATCAGCAAATCCAGTGCCAAGTACGACAGACTTTTTTTCAATATATGCACACTCCCTTAGTCTACAATGCCTCTGGAGTTCAGCAATTATGTCTCTCTGGAATTCTGAGAAGGAGCTAATCCAGTCTAATGAATGTTGTATTTGTGCAGTTTGCACAGATACGATGTAAGAGATACAAAGAGCAAATGAACCTGGATTCAGGTGGCCGGGGTAGACAGTAGACAAGAACCAGTAAAGGACAGGACCTTCAGAGTCCTGTCAAATTTTCATTTTAGGTGTTCTAAAGACCCTCTTGATATTTTAAACTTCTCTTTATTCCCACAAAGCCCTAATTATGTATAATATCCTAGTATTTGAAACTGTCGTGCCTGTAACAGTATGGATGCACCTTGATGAGTCGCTGCTTTCTCAATTCTATGTCATAGAAAAGTTTTTCATTTTTATCTATACCTTCAACACAAATGTAATGAGTAGACTAGAATCAGCCTAAAGGCACCTTCTATCTAGCTTTACAGTTTCTCTAAATCCAAAGGTAACGTGATTTGCAGTGCATCAGACTCTTTTGGAAATTAAAAAGTGTTACTGGCTGGCTACTATTCTCTCACTTTAACACTACATTTTTTTCTCCAAAGCTTCCAGAGACCAAGAATTATAATAAACCATGTCAAGAAATTCTGCACTGATGAGCAGCTGATAAATACAGCTAATAATTACCCTTGGAGATAAATGCAAAATTAATTAAAATCAAAATTTCAATAAAATCAAATCATATGAACTTTCACTTCTAGTCCAGAAGATACATTTTAGCTTTCATATGCAACTGATTGTAAAATGAGCATAATTGCATCAGCAATTCATATCCTGTTCCTGCCCTCACTCAAGCCAGGACAGAATTCTCATCAGGCTCGTGCTGCCTGGCAGCCTCATCAGGTCTTTAGATTTGGTGCCAAAGTACAGAACACTGACCAGGAACATTAACACTAGAGCCCATCCCATAATAAACACACTGCAAATGGGTCTTTCCTTTGCATCTTTACCTTGAAAGTGATATCAGTAAATTGTGCCCTATCACTTAAAAGATACCCGAGAGCACTCTTTGCAACAGCAACATATGAGAGATTACAATGAGTAGGGCTTGAAGCCAAACTGAACTGAGTGATTGATTCCACAGGAAGAACTTTGTTCTTGGTATTTCTTATGTTCAGATTCTTTGAATAGCTCCTTACATACAAGGAAACTATTTTTGATCAGCTGAATGTCAAAAATAATTACCTGGCATTCTGTCCTTAAACATTAAACCCAGTGTCTCTTAATTAAGAAAACTGATTTTATATCTGACAGTTCAGCTAGGATAATATTCCATAAACATAAAAATATTTTAATGCTCTTCTTTCTTATTATTGCCAAATTAGAAAGAAATGATTCACACAGTCACAAGGATAAGACTGGTGCAGGGAGCTAAACAATTGCAAGAAGCTGCTCTGTGTATTTCTGTGGTTTGGAAATAGTGCCAAGTCAGAAGGAAAAGACATTCTCTGCATTTTCTAAAGCAAGATAAATACAGAAAAGAAATATAGATGAAAGATGGAACTGCTATCTGCGGATTCTGCCAGATTCCTTGGCTTTTTGGCACACCTATTGAAGCTGGCAGACTTAGCCAGTAGCAATCTTTTCCATTAAAAGGAGCAGCATATATTTTGATTTAACATACTTTGTTTGTGCATTTTTAAGCTTCAAAAATGTCTATTTAAATTTTTTAATGATTCCTTCTGCACAGTTGGCTGCAATTGCCCTTATTTGAAATGGCTCATTTATCACTAAAAGAGCTGCAGGGCACAGCTACTGTTAAACAGCTCCAACAAACGTACAGCTTAGTGGGACAAGCTTCTTTTTATAAGACCAGAAGATGTTTAAAATGTGCCAAGAGGAGCTTTATGCCAGCCTCTAGGTTTGTTATCCAAATGTTACAAAATTAGAGATCTCCTGAAGCACAGAGTTTGGGCAAAAATAAGCTGATCTCCCTTAGGCTGCTGGTTTTTCCCATCCACAATCAGCCAGATTTTAACAGAACACTTGCTACATATCATAAACTTCAGTAATGTGAAGTTTTGAAAAAAGTAATCTAACCTCCGAGGATTAATCTCTACTGAAGCCAAACTTCATTACCTTTGTCAATGATGCAAAAGCAAAATGTTTAACATAAAAGTACCCTTCCTTTACGAATGGTGACATTTTGCTTATTATGAAGGTAGAACAGCTACTGGCTCCTGCTTTCTGAAGCTGAAACTGTAAGCAAAATGTTCAAAGCAACTTGGCACTTGCTAACACAATGGAAACTGGTGGAACACTGACAATTTACATTAATCCTTCTGAAACAGAATAGAACATGCTAGTATGTGACTTAGTTTATGGAATCTCTTACATCCAAAATTTAAGTGTGATGTGATCAATACATTTGTGGGTGAAGGGATTTGGCATATTTTCTGTAGACAACAGACATACAGAAATTTTGGAATCTAGTGCCCTCTTTCTTGATGTCCAAGAACTGTAACAACTGCTATAAAAAGTAACAGCCATGAGACTGGAGTATGTGCCAGACTCACCGTATCTCCAGCATGAACTGTGGAGCCTGAACAGAGCAAATCATCACAGTTACAGTTACAAAGGGGGTGTTTCTAAGCTTAAAATTACAACATAAATATATAAATTGCAAACACATACTATTTTACCTCAATAGTTCTATTGCATAGAGATTACATGAAATATTCTTGGATTAATTTATAAAGATATATTAAACCTTGCTTTATAATGTGAAACTCCATGTTGTGTATTTAATGTTCTCACCAAAGGCCACCACAAGAAAACAACCAAACCTGTTGCCAAATACTCCTAAAGAAGTGGGTGTTAGTGCTTTTGCATTTCATTTTCTGTACTCTAGATTAATACAGTATGTGATAAAAGGCTGGTTTTAGAATGTTTTCAGTAGAGATTACTAGTAATTGTCTTCCATGTTTTGTAATTCACATTTATTTCATAAAGCTGGTCTTACGAAAGTCTTTGCACATAAAATGGTTAGCCAAAACTTCTTGTAGGAATTTATGACTTCAGCAAACAATGACAGTTTTCTGGAAGCTCTGCACAATAAATTACAGAAGTTGTATTTTTTAACACAGTCATTACAAAAAAGCTTCCAAATATGAAATCTACATTTCACAAAAACTTTCAGAAATCGTGGTTAAACAAACGGCTTTTATATCTCGGAATATTACAAGGGAATAGAAGAGCCTAACTGCTCTGCCACTAAGAACTGAACTCGAAAAGCACAAACACCTCCTATTAAGTCCACACAGGATTCAAAAGTTACATTAAACATGTAATGCCTTCTTTGCCTAATAAACCAAAACCAACCAACCAAAAAGCCCAAGCTGAACATATCCACCCTCTCCCCACCTCCCCCCACCATGCATCTCTTCAGGATACCCTGATAAAAAGAATAATTGAAAAGAATATTAAAAGGTATGATTATACAAATCAAGTTCCATTCTTAGGGCATGAGTGTCTTCTTTGCCCACTTTATTTTACTAAGCAGTTCAATTTTATTTTTCAGCACTCCTGGTGATGTTCTAATAAGCTACCACAACTGATATTCCAGAAGGCATCCATTTGTAATATAAGAAAATAGAGCACTTCCATGTTGGGCAAATAAAAGCATAAACCAGACCACAGAGTAAGGCTAAAGATCAGTTCTATGCAGCAGTATGTTGGATAGACACTTCCAATAATAAAAAAGTATCAGAACATGAATGAAAACTCTGATCATCTCCATTTTAGGCACCTTAATCATTAGGTTAATGGTTCCACTAGCCCAAAAATAAATAGTTCTGTATGTACAATGGAACAAGAACAGGAGAAAATTGACTTTTTCATAGTTCAGCACAGAAAAATATCTTAAAATGAATTTGGAAAATAAAAGCTGCTCAGAACAATGCAAAGCTCAACAGAGATTAATTTACTTTGACTTCATGTAGCCTTGAGCCTAGGCACACACATGGAAAAACCTGCCAACAGCACCAGTTATGGCTCCCATATGGTGTGAGTGCCTTAAAGTCTGGGTGACTGGCTACTCTCCAGTGGTTCTAGACTTTTACAAAAAGCTTACAGTCAGTATTCATTATTTACATTTTACTTAAGATTACAGTTGCAGCTATGAATTCGAAGCAAAAAAAAATGAATCCCCTGCTTTACCTATCAAATATGAACATATACATATTTTACATAATTTTTCTAGCACTCCACTCCTGTTTGTTCGCCTCCACTTTGTTGTGCGTTACATTTAAATTGAAACTTTTCTGGAGTCATCATCTTCTTATACAGGCACACATCACTCCCTAGCAAACTGAACTTTGTATTTGTCATCAATGCCTTTAAGCATCATCACAGTACACACACACAAAAAAGCATAAATTAAAAAAAAACCCCAACTTTACTGTATCTTAACTAATTAGTTCAGAATTCAAGCAGAAATTTCAAGTAAAAACATCAAAGGATTCTCATATGAGATACTGGAGATCACCTCAGCAGGAAGACCTCTGTAAATGTTTTAGAATACTTATGTACCATCTAATTGGGTACCTGCAAAGGTAAAATTTCATTGGCAGGCAGAGCAAGCATTTCTTAGCTTCACCCTTTACAACCAAAGCCACTGGTCTTCTTTTCAGAGACCTTAATACACTTGTATCTCTATAATGCAAAAGTATTTACCACTTTCTCAGCCAATAAACTCCTTCAGTTTTCTAATGAATCTTATCTCTGCCAAAGCAGCAATCCTCTGCTGTGGAAAGGCAATATTTTGTTTTAAAGGCAATACAAGAGTCACTGTGTTTGCCTCTGAATATTTGCCTTTCTAAAACAATAAAATGCTTGAGCACATTTTGTGGCTGCTTTTGAATTGTGAATTATTCCTACAAAAATGAGAGCTATGTCATCTGACATTTATAAAAAGTTTTGACAAAAATTAAAATCTGATTTAATCACCTGAAAAAAATTGGCTTATATCACAAGGTCTAAATTCACTGGTGATTTTTACTCCTGTGCATGAAGGTCAACATTATAGCATGCAAAGGTTTAACCTGGGGATTTATTTCCAAAAAGACATGAAAATCAAAGTAGAAAATTGGCCAAACATGAACTTTGAGGGCACTACTATGGTCAAACAGAATAATGAAAATCTCTGATATTCAAACAGAGCTTACACAGAAACATGGAAGTTATTCTACCTGATTTAAGTATTCATGCAGATATTACTGAAATACTGATTTTTTTTCTGAAGCATGTTGCAATTCAGTCCAAAAAGGAAAGTTCAAAAATAAAAAAACCAGAACTGACACACAAATATAATTAAAGAGTTAAAAATACAGAAATTACATCAGTGATTACACTTGCCTATCTAATTAAAAACATGACAATGAGACACACAATTCATTTATTTTTTTTTTCAATAAGAGTGTATATGCGAACAGAAGCTATGTAGGGCTTGTCAGTTTACCAAGCAAAAGTATCATACATGTAACTGCATAAGATAAAGCTAGACAAACTGTAGGCTACAAATAAGGTGCAAATGTTTTTATGGGGAAGGTATTTAACTACTGGAACAAGTTATGATGTCTCTGGTGGATTTTCCATTGCTGGAATTTTTTAAGTAAAGAGTCAGTGTTTTTCTAAAAGATATACTCTATTCCAAACAGAAAAAAAATGAAGCAATGTCTCTGCTCTGCATGAGCAAGGCTAGTCAGACTTGGTCATTAAAATGATCCTTCCAGCATTATAACGTATGGACCTACAACTATGTTACGTGAGAATAGTGTCCAGTTTACCAGACTATAATCTTATTCAGGCTTTTTAAATACTGGCATATTACCCCTCTTCCAGCCCTGCAACTTCCCCTGTACCACAAGCTTGTTGAAAATCAACATCCAGGAGGATATTAATTTAAATTCAGCTGTCTGAAAGCTAGCTGTTTAGTCTGAGTTAGTCACCTAGGTCCTTTCTACATTCAGTGGAGAAAATGAGGCATTTTTATGAGTCTATTCCTTGCAGATATCTTGGGCATCTATTTTCAGCTACGGTAAGCCTGCAGGTGTCTCTCACTTTCCATTGCCTACAGAAGGTGTCTTAGTTTAGACTACTTTAAACTCCATACCTAGAAGTGGCCAAAGTTAGATGAAAGGAATCCATCCTTAATACTCCAAAGATCTCTTTCAAAATCCTTGGATTCAAGTTAGTTAGATCCACTAATTTAAAACATCTGGCATTATTAGATCATACTCAAAGTGTGCTTCAGTTACGGCTGGGCAGATTGAGTTTCATCACCATCATACCATATAAATTCAACTCATCTGTATTCTTCTAGGAAAAGAAAAATTAATATTTTAATAGGTCTTCCTTATTGCACTAATATTCAAAATTCTGTCATTGCTATCTAATAATGAAATGGACTGTATGCTAATTTTTAAAAGTTCTCCACTGCCTTGGATGGGATTCACCCCATTAAACACCTACAGCCTAGATGTGCTGATCTGACCTTTGAACCTGCACTGACTGGCATTACAGCCAAAGGAGACCAGAAAATATTGCCAGTAGAAACCAAGGTGCCTTATCTTTGCATAAATTTCCAAATTAAAACAGATGAAACAGTAAAAACCTATTGCCCTTCCTTGACTCTTGTAAGAATTGGGATGACTATTTCAGTTTGGCATGTGCACAGTGTAAACACTTAAAGTTAAGATGAATTACTAATTTGATTAATTTTGTTCTTCCACAGCCTGACTTTGGCTGCTTACTTTCTCTTATATTTTCATTACTTTAATAATCTCCTCAGAGATTGCTCAGTCTCATTAGCCTCATAATAAAAGACTGTCCTCAGCTCTGTAGGGTATGAGGCCATTCAAACTTCCTAGGCCTTCTTTACACAGAAATCATCATCATTTTCATTGTCATCATCATCATCATCCACAAAACCAAATCCATTATACCACTTACAACGTCAGAAATTAACTTCTGCAATAGCAGAAATTAACTTCCATAACAGATTCTTCCATCTTCCCTCATTTGTGAAGGAAGAATGACCAGGAATAATCAGCTACATGTTTTTTACTTGTGTATACTTTGAATTTTTTTTTAATTCTGAATCCTTTTAGGAGGTATATTATGAGCAGTTGCATGAGTGCCTGTCCTATCACACCACCATGCTCACTAACTCACTTCAGTAACAATCCAAATCTACAGCTTGCCAACATAACCAAGAAAAAGAGTGACTGTAGCCCAGAGTAGCATTGTATTATCTTGACATGGTTTGTAGGATATTGATTTAAATGCTTTTCAGCATCTTCTGATGACTCTACTTCCTTTAAAACATGTTTACACTCATCTTTTCACTATTAAAGTAACTGCACTTCCTCAGTCTCCCATTTCCTCCCCAGTGTTTTTACAATTTGTCTTACAAGGGCATCTTTTATAAGAAACCTGTACACTTTACTTATAGTTAGACATATTTTTCATGAATGAGCTTGACTGTCCTAAGGTTCAGCAGCAGGCAAATATAGGTGGACATCTTTGTTCCTCTGCAAGAGCTTTAAGGGAAATATTCTGCTGTTTCCATGAAGAATGTGGTGCTGGCTTGGTCCTGCTTTCCATTGCCTATGAATTTTCCTATTTCTCTTCTGGTGACACACTCCAAGCATAAAGAATGTTGCCTGATATTCATTCTTATCTCAGTTGTAAACTGCCAAACCCTCAGTGGACTTCTCTTCTCCCTTGGTTTGTGGGTGGTTATCTCCAAACTTGAATTCAAACTGATACCTGTTCCTTTCTCTGAAGTCTATTTCTCCTGCTGTCTAGTGTCCTACATGTCATCACTGGATCTTTGAAAATGCAAATCTATTTTCCAGCACAGCCATGAATTGTTGAGAAAGAGGAAATATGTTCTAGTATTTGGTTGAAAGAAAGCATTTATTCATCTGTCACAGGTCATAACCATTGTTCCATTCCCGGTCATAAGAACATTGATTATGGAACTGAACATAAAAGAAAAACTTCATAAACTGCCTTTCTAAACTTCCTCCAAAATTCCTGTTTGTCTCCTCAGAATTTCACATGGTAGCTGACATACACCAGTGACTTCCCAAGACTTCTATCATATAGCCTCACTGGGGAAAACTAAATGTATTTAGGGTGCAGTTACAAATAGGTGAAAATTTCCAATACTGGTTCTCTCACAACTATTGTTTTGTGATTCTCAAATAATGTTTGAAGCAGTAGCAAAATGTGAAATACAACAATCTGATTGAAATTATTTTCTGTTTATAATTTTATTACTGGTTTTTGGACAAAAATATGTATACGCACATTGAATAGGTAATGGTCAGAAAGTCTAATGCTTTGAGAAAATCTCTGACCAACTGTTAAAACACTCAGCAACTGTGTCATTCACACAGGCTAAATGTCTCCCCAAAGCATCACACATTCTTTGTATGTGAACACAGCACATGAACATGTGCTGAAGAACACCTGGGATTAGGCATGTATTGCAACCTAGTCACAACTACAGAGGCTGTGACATTAATCCAACTATGCATGATCACTGAAACACCAGATATCTGGTAAAAGATAAAAAAAAAAATAAAATTAAACAAATCCAAACAAGTTTCCTAGAGAAAATATGACTGGTCCTGGAATAACCTGTACATAACAACCTCTATATAAATACAAAGTACGCCTTCAGTCAGCTATTCACTGGAGAGGCTAGAAGAATGAAAACACACAGGCATTCTGTCAATACTGAGAAGCACAGAGCAAAGATATCCAATGGCACAGACAGTGCTGCAACTACTGTCTCACCCGTGCTGGGCAGACCGACTGAATAGGTCAGGCAGGACTCAGCCCGGTACTGACTCTTCCATTTGTGCAAGTAAACTTCCACCCACTCTCCTGCCATCTGGGAATGCCTCTCTAGCCATTCTGAAACTCCAGTTATTGGTTCTTGATGGCAATTGCAACAGGGCCATCAAGGCAGTCAAGCTCTTCTTAAGTGCTGGTGGATTGGTCATCTGTGCCCTGAGCTGTGATGGTGCATGTGTTGATCTGCTTCACAATCAGCTCAGCTCTGGTAACACAGAACAAAAGCACCTGGACTAGCATATATGGAAAATCCAGAATATTGTGAGTAATAAAAAACATTAAACACTTTATATTTTTCTCTACAATCCTACTTATCTGGAAGTACAAATTAATGTTTTTTATTAGTCCAAACACTTTAACTAGGACTGAAAAATAAAGGTGAACTTAGAGTGATGTGGAATTATTCTAAAAGTGCATCATCAGAATCAGTGTGCTACAACTTACAAAATCTGAAATCTGCAAATTAAAAAGAAAGAAAAGAAAACAGATGACAGGAGGTCAGAAAATGGATTGTGCCAGCTGAATAGAGAGAGAAGCAATATGAAAAAGTCAACAAGTGCTAATGCTGTAATGTAGCATATATTCCTCTACACTATTGGCTGTATAGCCAATATAATGTGACTGTAGTAGGTAGGTAGGTATTACTCTCCAGTGCTGGAAGAGTAACTTAGACTTGGGTAAGTTCAAGTACTGGCCCTTAAACTGACTGTTTAAGTATTTTTGACCAGTGGATCCTTTAATGCCAACTACAGATAAACACATGATAATTCAGGATCATTAACTGTGCCAGAACTGAATCTGCTCACAGTGAAGTACACTACTATAAATGCAGGTATAAAGTCAACATTAATAATAACACTGCATTATAAATAAATTCTTACTGCAAATACATTTACCTGAACATCAAGTAAAATGAAAGGTCTGCATACAATGAATCTTCCAGGGAATTTATGAAAATTGAGAACTCCTACTATCTCCATCTCTAAAGCCATAATGCTCATCTCCCTTGTGCCAAAGAAATAACTCCTCTGCCTTCAACCAGTGAGACAAAACTTTGCCAAAAAAATCTTTTTGAAAGAACATTTTATTCTAGGATAAGATCTTTGCAGAATGTGATTATGCTTAACTCCTAAAATAATAATTTTATAAGAATTCACCAAAACAGCTCCAGGTAAACTATTGTATTACTCTATGTTAATTAGTTCCCAAATCCAGTTACACTCCATGTCTAGGTGACTTACTACTATATTAAGCAACCATCCATTAAGATAACCCAACTTCTTTAGTAAATGTCATTTGAGAATGATAAAATGCTGATGTAATCTCACTAGCAGCCTAAGTCAGAGTCAAGTACTCTAAAGATGAATGTCACATGGAATATTTCCATTCCTAAAACCCACCTAACTGTAATACTTTTGGCACCAAAATCCCATTTCCTAATTCACTAATTAACGAAATATTTTTAGGATAAAGTTAAGAAAATTTGAGGTCCACAACAGCATCCAAGAACTATTTCAAATTAAAAATCTCTTTTCTTGACCATGCCAAACCTCTTCAATAGTTTGAATCCCAAAGAAGAAAAGCTTGCACCTCACCTTCACCACTCCATTTTCATGCATAATGACACAGTTGTTGGGATCCTCTGAAAGCTGATATAAAGCCAGAGCTGTAGCTCTATGAACCAATGGATCCTTTGCCTTCAAGTAACGTGCTAGAGGAGCCACAGCCTTGGTCTCTCCAAAGGCAACTCTATTGCTGCCCCACATGCAACAGTGGGCAATGGCCTCTGCTAAGTGACGTCTTAACTTGTTATTGTTCTGAAGAAGGTAGAAACATAACAAATAAAAGTCAACATACACAACAAAAAAGTCATCAGAAGGCAGAATTGCATTCCCACACATCTTTAAGGCATCCCAATTTAATTGCAGTACAATTAAAACTGGAGAGAGCTGTAAGGCATAGAACTATTAAAGTCCCTTAATATTCTTTTTATAGCAAGTGCTGCAAATTTTTATGTTATTTCAAAGGTACTTTTAGACTGAATGGAAATTAGATAAGATAGCATTAAAATGTAAAATATGGCCCCATCAGTGAGATTTTTTTCTGCATGTTCACATTTATTGCTTTCTCAACCCTTTGTGCTTTTTTCATATGGCAGCTGCACCTCTCAAAAGCAATATTCCGCAACAGTAACTATTAAAATGAAGCTCATCTTCCAAATCAATTTTAGTAGCAGACACAGACTGTTTTCATGTCCAATATATGTCCCATTGAGGAATGATTCTACAGCTCTTTCTTGTACTGCTACAAAATCTACTGCTCCTGTCATAACCTTTTAGTTGGGCATAATGCAGTCAGACATAAGAAGTTACAACGCTTTTTATAATATGTTTAAATATAACTTACTGTGTTTGCTAGCTTGGACAACAGAGGGACAACTCCATGATCTGTCATAACAGCTAAGTTTTCTTGATCTTTAGCTATATTTGCAATGGCTGCACATACACTTGTTAAAACTTCTTTATCCTTTGATTTTAGCAAATTGACTATCAGTTCCAAGCCGCCAACAAACGATCGAACCATTTCCCCAGAATTCTAAAAGAGAATCAAAAGAAATGTAGTTTTTAAATATTCAATTAGTATTTATATGCAAACGTTTAAAAAAGACATTGGCATGACATATTTATTCAAAACTGCAGCTATTGCCTTCACCAAGAAATATGGCTAATTTGGAATTTGGAACTCTTTTGATTGACGTAGGAGAGTTAGATAGTTTTACAATCCACCAGACAGGCAGAAATTCAATGCCTAAATAAAGGTATCTTTCATTTATCATTTTTCATACCTCAGGGTATAAAAGTCTCAAGCTGTCACTTTAGAAGGGTGCAAGTCTCACTTATCAGTAGTATCAAAGTGGCCAGATGGGTGCCTTGCACACTGTAGGGCATCTAACACAGCAACAGACACTTTAGGCTCTCAAAGTGTCTCCTGTTTCCTACATTTAGTCTGACAGCTAGGACAAAGGAATGACAATATTATTTTCTTGTATCAATGCCAATGAGTATTCAGGAATATTTAAGAGGGAAAATTACACAAGTCATGACAGCAACTGTGGGAGAACCATGGTGCACCACAGAGTATGAAAAAGCAATGTAAAAAAATGTGAATAAAGAACACAAAAACTACCCTGGAAAAATGTTTAAGTTTCCCCATAAGAATTAAATAGAAAACAGTGTGCCTTGATCTTGAATACAATAGACAGATCTGGTCCATTTTTACCATCTTCAAGAAGTTATCATAACATTAAAAAAGGTTTAGAGAATGACAACAAGAATAATCAGGGTAGGGAACTGCTCTGTAGAAGGAATGATTAAACAACTAGGACACTCAAGGTAATAAAAGAAAAAGAAGGAACAGTGTGATACAGATGTACAGAGTAGAGTGGGAAGGATCTCTCTTCTAAGAGAAGAACTGGGATCATCAGATGGAATTAGTAGGTGGCATGTTCAGAATCAAAGCTAGTTTTAAACAATGAACAGTTGACAAGCTGGAAGTCCTTGGAGCAGGATTGCAGTGAGTCTCAAAAATTTACGTTAGGCAAATTCAAAGAAAAAAAGAACATCCGTTAAGGGTTATTCAGTATGAAAGTATTCTCTCTGATTTGGAAATTTCTTGAGCACAGACTTCTTGAAGTGATGTTATGGTGGCACTGAAGGTGGCATTGGACAAACTGGAGTCAAACTGTTATTACATTGAAAAAAGTCAAGCATGGTTGGCAGTAACTTCATAAGATAAATTTCAGCTAGCCCTCCTCAGTGGTGATAAATGTGCAGGGATGGAAAGAAAGGTCTGCATGTGGAATTACTTTTATTTGTTTCTTTCAGCAGGTCAATAGGAGAATTTTGAATAAAAACTACTAGACTCGCTCCTGAAACTCTTTGGACTTCATGTAAGGTGAAACATGGATTGTATGAACTTTCCTATGGCTAGGTAGTGACCCTGAAGACCAGGCATGGTTTAGATTATATTTATTTCTTTTGGGGGGCTGATTTATGAACAGAGTAGGGTCCAACTGTATTATGTTAGCTCTGTTGAGCAAATCCATCAAATCATGGACTTGGTAAATGAAGATTTCATAAGATGCTGCAGTTTCATCTTTTTTTGGTTCTGGGTCTAAATGTCAAACAGAACTCCTAGCTGTGATGTTTCATTCTCACAGAAAGCAAAAGCAGTGGGTAGGCACATTGGGAATGAAACATTTTTTGCCACAGGCAGAACAAATCTTGAGAGCGGAAGGGAGAGGTTAAAGCCAAACTGAGTAAGGGTAAAAAACAGAAGCCACAGCACATGGAAAAAGGGCAGCATCCAAGAGCAAACTTCATGCAGAAGTCCTAAAAAAACCCCAAATCAACACATAACAGAGGTCCTTATAGAAATTAAAATAGAATCTAAATGCACAAGAATGACAGTACAGGTTTGTGGCTCAGAAAAACAGTTGAGAAAGACAAGGAAGGGCAATGCCCTGCCATCTATTACCATGTGAGCTGCATGTAGAGGCAGGTGGGCTTACAGAGCATTTCCCACGGATACAACAGCATAAATGATCCTCTATAATTGCTAGTGTGTGCATACCACAATGTAATGCATATACAGACAATCACCCGAATTAAAACACAGTTCCTCTATATCAGTTTTCATGTTTGTATTGAAATTTTAAAATTTGACCCAAGGCAATATGTAATGGGTTACTGAGAAAGCTTTCTACACACAAATTTCTTATCTAAATGTATTCAAGAAGCTATAGAAGCTATAGAAGAAGCTGTAGAAGCTATATTATCAGACATGGGAGGAGAAAAGAAAACTAAAAATTTTGTATTTACTTACAATCTTTGAAGGTCATTACCACATTACCTCGTGTATAAATATTGCCTCAACAGATGAGAAAGGCTTCTGTTCAACAGGTAAATGCTACAGTACAAGGTGTAAGATTTGAAAGGGCTCTGAACATGATTCTGTGTTTCTGCATGGTTCAGATATCTACATATTATTATTCCTGCTTTTGAAAGATATTCCATGAAGAGCTAAGAC